>NC_137619.1:43709577-43769577 GCF_963280865.1 Gymnoscopelus braueri
TGCTCTGTAAAGCACTTTGAGCTGCATTTCATGTCATGAAAGGTGCTATACAAATAAAGTTTATTATTATTATAATTATTACTTTAACTCTTTGACTGCCAGAGTATTTTCATAAAGTACTCCCCCATTGCCAGCAATTTTTGTGTTTTTTTTATTTTTATATTTTGAAAAAATTCATGAAAATAATTGATCAAACTGTTTTTTAAAGACGCCGCACAAATCCGCCACCAGAGAGCAGCACATGATAGCTTGATCAGCTCCTGGTGTCACTGTTACCCTTCTTGGGCGATTAGACAGGGAAAACCATGAAAACGGATGTGACGTCCTCCCACATTGTTTTGATCGTCAGAATTACGTTGTGATACACGAGGGCGATGACTGATCGTCACCCAGACCATAGATTATAGAAGAGAAACTGTCCGTTTGTCCGTCATACCGTGTGAAAAACCGTTTGTTTACCTATTTTGGACGAAATGACCGGGGGAAAATAATCAAAAACCGGAAACGGAACCCAGGACATGAAACCGGATGCAGATATGGGTGAAGTAAGTGGAACTCGAGAATAACATTGAATTTTAAGCAGCATAGCGCGATCAGAGATTAAACAATGAACGCAAATCCAACGCGTCTAACGCGTCAATGGCGTGGGTGGATTAAGTAGTTATTGACGCGTTTTCGAGTCAATGGCGTTTATAGAGTTAACCATATACAAGCTCACAGCGCATCACTTCGTGCCACACTGCGAGCTTGTGCATCAATTTTCTGTACTTTTACTTCTACTCCCCATCTCGGCAAGAGGCAAATATTGTACTTTTACTCCTCTACAATTATTTGAAAACTTTAGTTACTTTGCAGATTTGGATTATTATTAAAAAACATACGTTAAGCACTTAAGCCCAATATACTTTGGCCTTTTTGAAAATGGCCGATCTACAAGCTCACAATGCGTCGCACAATGCGTCACGGTGCGACGCATTGTGAGCTTGTAGATTTTATTCTATTGCTATTTTCAAAAGATTTGTATACATTTTAAAACTTGTGAAATGGGACATTCTGCATAATGAGTACTTTTACTTTTGGTACTTTAAGTATATTTTGAGGCCAATACCTTTGTATTTTTACTCAAGTAAATTTCGATTACTGGACTTCTACTTGTAACAGAGCGTTTCTCCATTGCAGTATTGAAACTTTTACTTAAGTAACAGATGCGAGTACTTTTTCCACCACGGGGCTGTAGTACAATACTTACGGACGATTCTGTTCCTCTGGTTGAGCTCACTGGTGCTGCGGAGCCCGCCGTGGCGGTGGAGGTGTGCGAGGCGCGCCATGCCCAGCCGTGTGTGAGCGTGCGTGAGGGGGAGGGCGATGCTGTGTCTCCCCTTGGTGTCCGAGACCACCGGGTCCGGGGTCTGGGGGTTGCTGTCCATCAGGGTGGCCATCAGGGCGTTCTGGTAGTGGTTTCTACTGATCTGGAGGCGGAAGGGGGCGTGGAGGGCACATTTAACATGTTAAAGGGCACGACCACTTTGGTAGACTAGTTACTTTGCCATGATGTAACTTCAAAGGTGGACAAGAAATCAAAAATAATTGCTCCATTGATTAAAAATGTATAATTCAAAGTATGCTCCTCATTGACTTACATTGTATCGTAAAACAGCTCTCAAAGTCACTCTCATAGCCCGTAAACGAACACAAACAAAGCTGATTCAGACAATATAGAACATCACCAAACCCAGTACTGTTTGTTTTTTAAATAAAAATGTCAACTTCCTGTTGATTTTACTATTTGAAGTTTCGGATCTGTGGATCCAGTCCGGGTTTTCTTCTAATAAAAATAGCGAAATCTTTCAGAAGTTTTTTTTTTTAATCCTGAAAATCCCCACCTCTGAAAGTGAACCCTTGTAGATGAATCTGATTTTAGATCAATGCCAATGATAAGGACTATAGCCTACACTAAATCCACACCCATCCAGCCATGTCTATGTGAGACACACACACACACACACACACACACACACACACACACACACACACACACACACACACACACACACACACACACACACACACACACACACACACACACACACACACACACACACACACACACACACACGTGTCTCTTGTCTGCAGCCATAAATTCATTAGCCTGTGGATCCTGACATCCACATGATTCAATCGCTTCTGAAATAGCTCCTCTGTGTGTGCATTCCTTGTGCGCATACACGTGTGTTTGCCCCAGTGCTTTGCATAATGTAACGAGTCTATCTGCGTGTCGGAGAGAAGAGACAGATTTGTTATGCACAGCACAGGGTCTTAGTAGGGGAGGGGGGGGTTGTGCACAGAAATAACTTTAGGCGCATTATGTGTTAAGGAGGGGTAAAGTGAGAGGACACATCCATCATTGAAAAGGCTAAATAATTCAGTCATAGTTGAAATGGAGTCCATTTCTTCCCAGTGATTAAAGCTAAGAGTATGAATGGCGCGGGGGGGAGAGAGAGAGAGAGAGAGAGAGAGAGAGGATGTCTGCCTTCAGTCAGGATCAGGGATTTGGAAATATCAAAGGCTATACTGCAGTGAACTGTGGGGCGCTGGGAAAGGCAACCAATTAAACCTTATATCGTTGCTGTCGGGCAGAAACCTCTTATCTCCATATTCTAATCTTTTTGTGTTTTGAATGAACGCCCTGCTTGATCATACTACATACGTCACACAAAAGCATCAGAAGTAGCAGATCTACAAGCTCAAAACGCGTTTTTCGAGCTTGTCGATCTGCCACTTTCGCTATTTTTGAATTTGAATCCTGAAAAGTAACAGTTTTGGACAAGGTTTCCATCCGATGGAGACGATATACTTTACACTAGGCCCCCTCCTGTTTTCCCTCGACGAATATCTTCGCCAACAATAATAACACAACCTCACAGAGCATCACATCGTGAGCTTGTAGAGCTGCTGTATGGTTCCATTTGCAAACAGAGAGAGAGAGAGATAGAGAGAGAGAGAGTGTGTGTGCGTGTGTGCTGAGTGTGTGTGTATAACCTTGATTATTAGTAGGTCTGAGAGTTGCCTGAGAGTATAGTCTGGTAGATACATTCCTCCTGTACTCAGCTGACCCACACTACCTCCTCCCAGCGCTGTATCCGATTGGTTCAGACCACTGGCCCGCGAACTGTATCTATAGGCTGAACAGAGAAGACGCAAAAAACAAACAGGGACAACATTTTAACCACTTAAACCCCATATGTTGTTGAGCGGAGTCCCTCAGGGCTCTATACTATAGTATTTTCTGTTTCCGCTCTACATTAAATATCTCAGCTGAAAATAGCAGATCTACAAGTTTACATATGCAACGCGTTGTAAGATTTCCCCTGGATACGGATGCTGGGGTTTAACTGGTTAAACACAGTTTCACAATACATCGTCTTTTAGCTTGTTTGAGTATACATGCCTTCATGGTTCATACATGTCAATTCAATTCAAAGAGGGTTTACTGGAATGAGAAAACATACGTTTACATTGCCAACGCAATTGACAAAACAAAAATGTATGTACAATTTAAAATGGAATAAAGAGATGTTTAAACAAAGCTGTGTGTCACATTGCAACTTAGACAAAAAAATAACTAGATTATGTTACAAAAGAATTGTGCTGAATTTGCTGTTAGAAGTAGTTACAGTACATGTAAGGAAGGATAACTTGGTATAAACCCTTTGAAACAAATAGCAATATTTCAAGATTTTGCAGTCACTTAATATAAAACCTTTGAGACAAATAGCATTTTTTTCATATTTCAATACATCTGTTTACACATTTACGAGAGGGAGAGAGAGACAGACAGAGAGAGAGAAAGTGAGAGAGGAATAACCTTGCTGCTGCTGGATTATAAATCCTGTCTGGATTTGATGTAATCCAGGTCATGTTATGCCCTTTCCACCAGATAAACCTCTGAAATTAGTTATTTTAATTACTGCTGACACAGCCACTGCTGCTCTTAGTTATATCTCATCACGCCATCACATGATCAATGTCATCATTTCTATACTGTCACCAATGCCAACGTCATCATCACTGTTACCGTCTTCACTAATGTCACTGTCACCAGCATTATTTATACTAGTGTTGCTGTCGGGCAATCTCCATGTTTAACCTTTTTTCATGAATTAATGAATGCCCTACTTTGTCGTAAAAGTGTGTCACGTAGAATTATTGAAAATAGCCGATCTACAAGCTCACAACGTGTCGCATCATGATGCGTTGTGAGCTTGTAGATCTGCTAATTTAGCTATTTCTGAAAATGTTTTAAAGTCCAAATAAAAGTGTGTCTGTGGGTTTTAGAAATATTTAACCAATGAAAAGTGTTAACAAGAGCTTGTGACTAAATAATATACTACATCGGATCCATTGGAACACATGTTCCTTTCTTTAACGGTTTTGGACATACAAGTTTTCCACCCGACAGTGACGCTGTACATTATCATCATCATCGGTGTAACCATTGTCCTTAGCGTCGTATATCGTTGCTGTCGGGCAGAAACCTCTTATCTCCAGATTCTAACTTGTTGAGTTTTTTTTCCCGTAAATGAACGCCCTACTTGATCACACTACAGCGTCACATCAAAGCATCAAAAGTAGCAGATCCGCAAGCTCGAAATGCGGCGCAAAACTTTTTTTTATCATGGAGAAAAGGTGTGAATGTGCAGCTTGGGAGGCAACACTGTATCTCCCAGAAACCCTGCAGCCTGAACAGATCAAGGTAGATGAACAAGTTCTACTCACTTGTACATATAGGCATCTTTAGTATGTGGACTGTTCTGTGATATTACAGTATGGGGATTGATTCTGTGTGTGTGGGTGTTGTCGGAGTCGCTAGCGCAATGACCCTCCCCGTCTGGCTTTCCTCCCCTGAACACGGGCAATTGTGTTCGTATAGACTACTCAACCTGTGGGTCGGACCCCCAGGGGGGTCCCCAGATGACAGTGAAGTGACAATTTAAAGACTTTTTAAATACAATTCCAAGTGCTTGTCAGGGTGGGGGGTCACCAGTTCAATTATGGTTATTTATTTGGGGGGTCCCCAGTCATTTGGGTCACGGCCAGAAAAGGTTGAGAACCACTGGACTAGAGTATAGACGATCGGCCAAGCCGGATGCAAGGACCGGTACTTCACCCCCTGCACCACCTGAGCACCCTCATCTGAACACTTCTGCTCTCTTACAGTTTCAGTCCATCTTTACTCTGTGGGACTGTGTGGCTCCATCAGGTGGTGTGAAGGTGATTTCTTGTCACATTTGTGTTTTTCTACTGATGCTTTGGTGAGTCTATCAACGTTGTCACGTTGGTTCAACAGGAGTGTGAAAACACTCACACTCATTCAAGTGTGCGCGTGCGTGCGTGTGTGTGCGTGCGTGCGTTGTGCAGTATTTATTGCTGTTCTGCTGTTGTTGCTGTTGTTGTTGACAACCATTTGTTGCCTGGCAATAAACATGTCTGATTCTGATCCTGATACAATTATATTGTTTAAATTCGAAATAACTTATAACGACTCGCTAAATCTCCTTTTAGCGAGAGCGCCATGAGTCGGCGACCACCAGGGTCAAACTTGGCTACATCTGGGCCAAATGTGGTGCTTTTTAGACCGATCTGCTGGAAAATATCCCTAAAGCCCAGGACTATGTGAAGAATATCGTCCGACATATTGACATTAGAATTATGTTACTCCCCAATATGGATATAGTTGTGTTTCTGGGTTGTTTTCGGTGTGGGCTTACCAACAGGTGGGGCTGGTATGAGGGCGGGCATGCCGTAGTAGGAGAACGATCCGTTCTCGAAGCGCAGCGCCTCCTTACCGATCTCCACCTCCACCCGACCCTGCAATGCCAACACAGCCTGTTTAAACACACTCATCCACCTCCTCCACCCGACCATGCAGCACCAACACAGTCCAAAACTGTTACTTTTCAGGATTCAAATAAAAAAATAGCAAGCGGTAGCAATAGCAAATAGCAAGCTCAAAACGCGTCGCTTTGCGCCCCGTTTCGAGCTTGTAGATCTGCTACTTTTGATGCTTTTGTGTGACGCTGTAGTATGATCAAGTAGGACGTTCATTTATCGAAAAAACACAAAAAAGATAAGGAGATGGGAGGTTTCTGCCCGACAGCAACGATATACTTCATTAACCCAAGTGGTCCTGGTTAACCACTTGAACCCCAGCCTCCACATTCTGGGGGGGAACATCAGTGCGACACATTGTGTGAGCTTGTAGATCGATTCTTTGGCGAAGACATTTTGTGTCGACGGAAACAATCGGTCAAAGTACGGTTGTAACTCAAGTCCGGTTCTCGAAGACTAGAGCGTTTAAGCGGTTAAATCCATTCATTCTCAGCTGGAGGCTATTAGTCTGAGCTCACAGTTCATTAGTCATGTAATGGGTCCTCCTACCCAGGAGACAAACAATCACGCAATTACCACGATTCCTGGCAAATGAAATCATCATCCTCTGCTTTCAATTGTTGTCGCAGCCCGCATCTGCGGCAGCCATTTTGTCGGTGTGTTAGTATGTGCGGCTCTTTAGCGTTCGGTGTAATTTCAACTCGTATAATAGGGTCGCGTGTTTGGGTGTCCCATATTCAATGGTGGACTCACGTACTCAACCCCCCAGTACTTGAGTCAAAGAATCATTTGAAATACTCCTGGTTAAATATTACTCAACTGCGAAGTGAAAGTTGCTGTGTCAAATTTGGATTTGAGTTAAAGTGCTGGAGTACTTTTTTAAAAATACTTAAGTATTCAAAAGTCACTGCTTTAAAAAAATACTTTAGGATACACTAATAATGCTATTTTCTTTTCCCCCGTATAGACATGTCAAAAGTACAATATTTGTCTTGAAATGTAGCGGATTGAAAGTCATAGGCATCCAAAAATTCAACTGCTCAAAACTTCACTCAAGTACAGTACTCAAAATGTACTTTGTTACTGTCCATTAGCAGAACAAGGACACAAATGTGGACAGTTGTGTGCATACCTGCAGAATCAGGACAAAGTAGTCCACAGGTTTGTTCCTGTTGTAGAGGTAGTGCTGAGGGGAGCGCTTGTCTTTGGCGTTGAACTTGAGCTCCTGGACCACACTGGGGTGCTTGATGAGACACAACAGGATCTTCTCAGACAGGTGACATGGCCTGAAGGGCTCCACCTCTGGAAGATGCGTGTAGACGTGCACACACCATGGTTATTATACAGTAGATACTAAAACTAATCAAATAACTAAAATTAGAATTGAAAAAAAAACTAAAACATATTACCGTAGTTACATACAAATACAAACAATGCTTTAGAAAAACACGATAACTGATACTGTATTGCGTGTAATCATAGAGAAATTGTCCTTAGTTTTAGTCTTCATCAGAAATCTTCAAACATAGCACAAATAGCAGATCTACAAGCTCACAACACGTCGCAATATTTCTGATCTAGTTGAATCTCGTCCCTGACTAACCCTTATTACAATAAAAAATAAAAAATAACACTAAACTAATAAAAAACGAAACTAAAACTTTTCACAAAATAAAAACGAAGCAAAACTAGCAAACCCGCTTCAAAAACGAATCAAAACTATACTAAATTCAACAACAAAAAAAATAATAACGAAAAATGCAAAACTATAATAACCTTGGCACCCGTGCAAGCACACACACACACACACACACACACACACACACACACACACACACACACACACACACACACACACACACTGTTACCTGTGGCTAGGAAGCGGTGTGTTGCGAGCAGAAGCTGAGGAGTTATCTTCACCCGTAGTTCATTCTCTGCCAGCTTGAAGATAGAGAAGTCCTGCTGTTTCCTCTCATGGTGGGACACCCGTCGCTTAGTGCGGTTATCAGCTACACACACACACACACACACACACACACACACACACACACACACACACACACACACACCACACACACCACACACACACACACACACACACACACACACACACACACACAGTTTGCAGATTATGTACTGCATATTGCTGACGGTGCATAAATAAATCAAAAGAACAAGTTAGCAAAGAAGACATCACTATTTACAGCCATATTGCCCAAGGGGGTTGTTTTAATTGATTGATTGGGGTAGCAGAGAGAATTATTACAGGAAGATAAAATGAAATAAATAATTCTATTTCCAAAGACAAATAAAATAACAAAAGCAACATGGGCGTATGGAACCTGCAACAACTCAACTAATTCATGATAATAATTAGGCCCAGCTGCTATATTCAGCCAGCTCTTTATGGAGAACGAGGGGTAGAATGGGAGAACCACATACACACAACTTCAAAAGACTTCATGAATCCCACTAGGGGCAATTAAAGCCTAATTTATGCTCTTCGCATCCGTGTAGGTGGGCTATTTTCGGCGCATGACGCCATCATGCGATGAATTATGGATCGGGCTTTAGATTCGGACAGTTTATACACAGAGTATGACAGTAAAATGCAAACAAACACAAACTCAGATGTGGAATAAAATCATCTAGACATTCCTAACAGTAACAAGGTCAAATAAAGTACCAGTACTGTTGTTTACTGAGCTTCTCCACAAGAGCAGCTGGAGACACTAGTGCCTCATTGCTCAATGTCATATGATATTAAAGGTGCAGTAAGTGATATTTCTAAGTTAGGATAAGTGTTAAATATCTCTATATAGTAGTCATAGTAATGATTGTGAGTGTGTCTGTCTGTCTGTTCAATTAACAGGGGCCTCCCCATCTCCCCAACTCTTTAGCAAACAGAAAATACGTTTTCAGGTCAGGATACCAATTTCATCCAATCAGGAGAGAGAACCCATACACAGGATGAACAAGTGAAATTGGAAGTGATGAAACAAAACTGGAACTGGAACACTATAACATTGAAGCTGATAAATGGGTCCTCTCTCCTGATTTGATTAAAATGTGTAACCCACCTGAAAATGTGTTTTCTGTTTACTAAATAACTGGATAGACAGGGAAAACCTTTGTTACTGAACAAACACATCACATTAAGCAATGATTGTTATCAGAATATAGAGCTTTAACCTCATAACAAAATATTTCAATCAACAAATATTACTTAGAGCTAGCTTATAAGGTCATATAGTTTTTCTGCACTGATTGCATCACAAATAGATAACATAGCACATATAATACACAGATTGATTTGTGAGTTCTCCACTTGGCTGGTACTCTCCTCAGTAAAGTCCTCAGTGTTTATTTATTAATTTGTAACTCAAAGAACACATGTAACCAACATATTTGTATGTGCTCTGAGCTAAGTGAACACTGAAGATTTTACTGAAAACTCTGAGATCGGGGTTCAATCCCCGGGTGAGTCATAGTGTAGTGCCCCAGACAAGACCCGGCCACAACAACTCTGCCAATCGACCATAGCTCTATTCGGTTTGCCGAGTGGGAGACAGGGGTTAGATTCCCGCTCGTTGCGAATCACTACATCTGGCGTAGTCGGCAGGACATGGAGGAGGTTCTCGCGTGAGGGACATGAAGGACGTTGTGCGTCGTTGTGCGCATCGTGCGCGGCGCGAAGCGCAAGGACGCGTTCCCAAAAACCGAGGGGGCAGATGTAGTGCCCCAGACAGTACTTGGCCACAACAAGTCTGCCAACTGAGCTTAGCTCTATTGGCATGGTAGGTTGTGCGTCGGTTTGCAGAGTGGGAGACTGGGGTTTGATTCCCGCTCGGTGTGAATCACTACAATAGCAAATACTATAAACATGCTATTCCCTGCTTGGCACTCAGCATCAAGGATTGGAAGGGGGGTAAGTCCCTGAGACATACTATAGTGTCATGTCCGGGGGGTGTACAGGTACATCAAGCTGCCTCACGTTAAGTAGATAGGCTCCCCATAGGTCAGGAGTCCTGACCTATGGGCCACATGGCACAGGAACCTTTGAATACCAGGTTTCCTTTATTTATGTGATGTTGGTATGCTAATGTTAGGAGGTTTATGAGATTGTATAAAATGCAGTGTTGATCCCAGTGGGGAGAGCTGGCATTTCCAAAGCATGCAGTGAAAAGGTCTGCAGAGATGAGCTTCTTCAGTGCTACATTTTTATATACCATACCACACACATATGTAAATGTGACACACACACACACACACACACACACACACACACACACACACACACACACACACACACACACACACACACACACACACACACACACACACACACACACACACACACACATCAATACGATTTAAGTCCAAATAGTATTTGGGCTGACCGGTGGCCAAACAGACAGAGAGACAGACAGACATGCACGGACAAAACCTCTCTCTTAGTGGGGGGGTGCATGCCAAGATTCACACCGATCAGCCCAGAGATCAGTCCAAGATTAGCTGCTCTTAGAAAGACAGACAGATGCGTTCATGATTATTATCTCGGTGAGTGATGATTATGGTCTCGTGAGTGATGTGACAATGACAGTCAAACAGGGTTTTGATACCCCATACAGTCTGCCTGTAATTGCCTTCACAAAGTTGCAGCCAAGGACCCATTTCTTACCAAAAAAAAACATATATCATTCATGAATGCGACATCCAATCATACCCAAATTGGAATCGCAGGTTGAGGGGCCTCTATAGAGTGCACCTCCAAAACCGCTTTCCCTTCTGCACAAAGGGTTCCCCACAAACAGTGAACAGTTGCACCGACTGACTGTCATACAAACTCTATTTCCCCGCGCAAGTTCCTCGTGTCCTGACGGCAGCCTGCACCCCACGACAGACACAGCCCTGGGTAGGCAACCAGGCCTGCCAGAGATCTTTTCTAGCTGGCTTTTTTGTGTGTGTGTCAGCAAAATATACCCCTCCTACAAAAATGTGAAGACAATTATAGCCAATTGGTATGGAATATCAAAACTCTGTATGAACAGTGGTGGAAAAAGTACTCAAGATTTTTTACTTAAGGAAAAGTATCACATTTTGATATCAAAGTATCAAAATATATTTAAAGTAACAAAAGTAGAAAGTACTCATTATGCAGAATGTCCCATTTCACAAGTTTTCAAATGTATATAAATCTTTTGAAAATAGCAGATCTACAAGCTCACAATGCGTCGCATCGCGACACATTTTACACCACTGTGTATGAAACATTTGTATCACATGAGTCCAGGGAGCATTATGTAGCAAATTTGTGTGAGTTTTGGACAACGTCTGCTGGAGGAGTAGCAAAAAAGTGTGTTTTTGAAAGGCGAAAAATCTAGCTAGTACATAATCTACTGGCCCGGCCTTCGGCCTGGCAGAGATAATACAGTGTGTAGGCAGTCTGTGGAAGTTGCTTCACGTGCACTGCATGTAATTAAAATATCTCTGCTGTCCGGCAGAAACCAGCTAACTCTAAAATTCTAAAAAAAATGTGTTCATGATAAGAACAGCTTAATGGACCTGAAAGCTCACAATGAGGTTGGAGGTCAAAAGGGGGTGGAGCCTGGAGTCAGCAAAACCAGCTAACTCCACCCCCCTTTGGTGGACTTAGCTGGTTTAGCAAAAAGTTTGAGGATCCAATGCAGTAAGCTGGTTTTGTCAGAAGCGCTTTTTAATACTTTTCATAGGTTCAATCTTGTTTTAATCAACACACATACGTTAAGGGTGTTCAATAGCACTGATTTTTGGGAAAAAAAATGCAAAAGCGGAAAAATTGAGTTAGCTGGTTTCTGCCGGACAGCAACGATATGTAACTGTAACAAGAATGAATGATGTTCAAGGCTTTCTTTGAGGTGATGTCAGTTTTTGAAAAAGACCACCAATAAATTCCCCACATAACTAGAGAGTCTGACATTTGGAATAATCTCCATGGAGAATCCTTCCAGCTAATTACAGCCCAGCAGATTAGTGATCCTCTGTGGGATTAGTCTGTTTATTCCACTTTAATTAATTACCGATCAATAGCTTAACGAGAAGACAAGGGAGGAGATAGCAGAGAGACGATTCTACGCTGAAGATCTACTTGTAGTATAGATGTATTTTAGCCGTGGCATCAACAAATTCAATGACAGAACAGGATCTAAAAGACACTGGTTGCTATTTTCTGTTCAACCATGTCAGAAGACAGGTGCAGCATTGAGGTTTTTCATGTTTCTGTCCATTTCCCCCCCTTTGTGTTTGCTTGGTTATGTCTCCCCCTGCACTCAGAGTATCTCAGGACCTCGACAGTGTCAAGGCTGTGACAGCCCTCTCATACAGCCCTGCTGTACAGCTAGTGTTAGTTGTCAATGGTTGTCGACTTTTGTCCTTTTCCCCGGGACTTACCCGGCATTACTGATGGAATACTGTCACTTAAGACAAAAAAAAGCTTCTCTCGTTTTCTCCTAATAACTACAGTATAATGTAATGTAACAATAAAGCATTCTGAAGAAAACGAAAAGGAAAGAGAAATAAATTCCGATTTGATTAAAAACTGATTTGTCACAAATGGGATTTGCTTCTACTCTGAACATTAGGGCACAGTGGTCTGCTTTTCACACGTTGTACGTACTGTAGAGGTCTGTTTCGTCCACAATCTCAGACTTGATGATCTCCTCGATGACGTCCTCCAGAGTGACGATGCCCATGACCTCGTAGAACGGGTCACCGTCGCCCTCGTTGTTCACTCTCTGGACCACTGCCAGGTGGGACTTACCTGAGGAGGGGGGGGGGGGGGGGGGGGGAGAGAGAGAGAGAGAGAGAGAGAATATATAATATATGAATATACATACTGTATATAAAAGCGATTATAAAAAAAAACATGCTTATCGATTATTCAATTAATAGAAAAAGTAATCGATTGAATAATCAATAAAATAAATGATGGAGCACACAGTTATACATAGATTCCCCATAAATACATCCACAGACACTCCCCATCACACGACATTGTCAACAAGGCAGTTGCCAGGCCTGCTGCTGAAGCCAGCTCAGCTCCATTTTAAGGTCCTGAATTTGCATCCAGATGGCAGTAATGTGAAGTGATGATTGAGGGGGTTGGTCAGTGTCATTTGCTATTGTGAGTGATAGCAGTGTGATGATGGCTCTGTCGCTCGTGTCTGAGAGAGTGGGTGTGTGAAGGCCAATGATTCTATGACGCACGCACGCACACACACACACAAAGACAACGAGAGAGATAGTGTACAAAAGAAAAGAGATAGAAAAATAAACATGATGAAAGCAAAGCATATTATATGTTTGTGCTGAAGCTCGAGATAGCATACAAGGTTCAAGGTTGTATTTACATGTACTGTAGGTACATAAGAGTAAAACATTTTTGTTCGACTTCCTTCGGACAATGTAGCAGCAGAGGTAATAATAATAATAATAATAATGATGATAATGTTAAGTGAAGAAAAAGAAAGACAAAAACAAGAGCAAAAGAGTCGTTTTATACTAATCGGATAATAATAGATCAGCGTATAATGTACGTATAAGCTTGGCATATTGTATATTATAGACCATCAGCATTTATCAGTACCTGCCACAGTACCTTATATTAACAACTTCAAAGTACCACTACCTTCTGTATACAACAGTTTAGGTAGGAACAGACAAGCGTATTTAGGTGCAAAAAAACTACGTACTGAGAGGTTATGATCTAAAAATAACAGCTATGCACAAGGCAGCGACTTCAGATTGGGGTTGTGTGTGTGTGTGTGTGTGTGTGTGTGTGTGTGTGTGTGTGTGTGTGTGTGTGTGTGTGTGTGTGTGTGTGTGTGTGTGTGTGTGTGTGTGTGTGTGTGTGTGTGTGTGTGTGTGTGTGTGTGTGTGTGTGTGTGTGTGTGTGTGTGGGGGGGGGGGGTCATAAATCAGCTTTCCTACTAAAACACTACACCAAAAATAGACGCGATTTTTGCTGAATGTTCACCCCAGAATAGGTACGCTAGATTAATGGGGTCCCCATGCTTCATGCATTCTTGTACAATGCTGTGTGAATGCAAATGCAGCAGAGGAATGTGAAATGATATTTGTGTTAACGAACAGAAGTCAAACTAATTGCCTAATTCATTGTTCAGCCCTGCTGGGACTTCTAGAAAGGGATGTCCTCGTAAATGTGGTTCTGAATCTGGATGCATGTTCCCATAAAGTGTGTGTGTGTGTGTGTGTGTGTGTGTGTGTGTGTGTGTGTGTGTGTGTGTGTGTGTGTGTGTGTGTGTGTGTGTGTGTGTGTGTGTGTGTGTGTGTGTGTGTGTGTGTGTGTGTGTGTGACCTGTGACTCAGATGAGAGAGAAGCAGGCATGAAGGGAATTAGGGGAGACAGTTTGACAGTGTGGAGGACATGGCTTTTTACGTAAACACATATTATGCAACCATGCAGTCTAGGGATGTCTGCACCTGCTGACTGGGCTGAACATTCTGCTGCCACCTCTGCACCCATGAACTCGGGAGGTACAATTTGCATGCTTGTCACACAAAAGTAGCAAAAAAAGCAAAAGTAGCAAAAGCTCAAAACGCGTCGCACGGCGACGCGTTTTGAGCTTGTAGATCTGCTATTTTTGCTATTTTTGAATTGCGATCCAAATGTTTTTGTTTTTGCTATTTTGAATTGGAATCCTGAAAAGTAACATTTTTATTTAATTTCAGATGCATCTAGTTATGCTTATGTTAACTTTTTGAGCTTAAATACAAATACATTGGATATAAATGTAATTGTAATACTAGTCACTAACTACTAATGTAGACTGAAGTAATCAAAGCAGGTCATGTTTGCATGTTTGGAATTGTAACAGCTGAAATCAATAATATATCAGTATTCCGATTTTAACCTGCGGGCCGCATTAAGTGAAGGTGGGGACCGCATGTGGCCCCCGGGCCGCTAGTTGCCCATGTATGCTTTAGGAGATCACTGCCACGGGATGAGATGGATCCACTCTTTTAATCCACGGCAACAACAAGAGCGCTCTGGCTGATTGACTGGCAGCCATCCAGACTGTTAAAAAAGAAATGGGACTGTGCCTGTGTGTCGAGGCGATGAGATATGCAGTGGTGGAAAGTAACTAAGTACATTTACTCAAGTACTGTACTTTTGCTTGTACAATTTTGAGGTATTTACTGGAGTATTTCCGATTTTCTATATTTTTACTTCTACTCCACTACATCTCAGAGGCATATATTATACTTTTACTCCACTACAATTATTTTACAACTTTAGCCACTAGTACTTTGCAGATATAAATTATTATTTGTGTACTTTTGGTAATTTAAGTATATTTTGATGCCAATACTTTTGTACTTTTACTCAAGTAACATTTTGAACACAGGCCTTCTACTTGTAACAGAGTATTTTTATATTGTGGTATTGCTACTTTTACTGAAGTAAAATAGCCGAGTACTTCCTCCACCACTAGAGACATGGCAGCCGTCCTCTTGTCTGAAGAGCTCAGGTGAGGCACGTGAGAGTTCTGCCCTCAGCTGCTGATGTGCTAGGCGAAGCATTACATCACTTTCACGTTGCATAACACTCTTGCATGCATATATACACTCTACCCGCATGTGCATGCGCACGCACGTACACATGCGCGCACACACACATGCACGCATACACAGGGGAGGAGAGTGGGTCTGCACATGGATGTCCCTGCTGTAATCGTTTCTGCTCTGCCAGTCTCTCGAGCTCCTCCAGGCTGGCATAACACTGCATTCCAGTGTGCTGTGTTGGAAGTCTGTCAGCGAATGTGTGCGCCGTGTGTGTGTGCGTGTGCGTGTGTGTGTGTGTGTGTGTTTATGCTCCATGATTATGTGTGATTTGATGCGTGATTTATTATGACAGTCTATCCCAGGCCTCCCTCCATCTAACTATTGTTCATCTGTGGAATGGTTTGCAGAGCTCTCTAACGCTTGATTTATATACATAGTTGTGCACCGGCGTCTCGCTCTGAAAATAGCAGATCTGGAAGCTCGAAACACAATAAAGAAACTAAGTTTAAATCAGGCTTAAGAGGGACAGAGTTATGAATGTTCTCCCATGTACAGGTGTGTGTGTGTGTGTGTGTGTGTGTGTGTGTGTGTGTGTGTGTGTGTGTGTGTGTGTGTGTGTGTGTGTGTGTGTGTGTGTGTGTGTGTGTGTGTGTGTGTGTGTGTGTGTGTGTGTGTGTGTGTGTGTGTGTGTGTGTGTGTGTGTGTGTGTGTGTGTGATCTTATGCTGTACCATATGGCTGTTTCTTTTGCATAATAGACTACGTTGAAAACGCCATTATATAAATACATGAAAATGAAAGGAAAACGCCATCAGAAGCGGACTTCCAAAATCAATGCATACGTGTGCTGTGCATGTGACTACTGTAACTATTGTATATGCAGTAAACCGTGCCCATTAAAACTCATATACCTTTACTGCAATGCACACAATCAATCCCTAACATCCCACAGAGAGGACAAAAATTCCACTGACATTTCGAACACACACACACACACACACACACACACACACACACACACACACACACACACACACACACACACGCCTCACCCCTGGCCCTTGCCCTTCTCAGTGAAGCATCATCACAGCTTCTTGCCAGGCTCCCTGTGCAGCCGGGGGGGATCTAATCCCTGACAGCAGAGGGGGGGGGGGGGTGGATGGAGGGGGCGAGAGATGGGTGACAGAGAAAGGACGTTGGAAAGGTTGGCCTTGAATCTTTCATGGAATCTCAGTGGGACATGCCGGTGGCATGGGTCAACCCAACGCAGGTCTTAATCTGTACTTCACCGTACGCGCATCGCTTGAAAGTCTGTTCTTTAACACATACCACACACACCCCTATAGCGTCCCTATTCTCGGGTGAACATTCAGCGAAAATAGTACATCTAAAAGCTCATTGCAAGCTTGTAGATCGGCTAATTTAGGCAAAGAGATTTGGTGTTGGGGGCGGACCCCAGTCAACTAAGTATATAGGGTTTAATAAAAGGTTAACCAGATGAACCCTAGCCTCCATATTCTGCGCATCTCATAATAGGCAAACATTGGTCAAGAATAGGCTATTTATGGCAATGAGATTTGGGGTAGAGGGAAAAAGGAGGGGGCCAAGACCCCGGTCAATGAACTATGTGAGGTTTAAGTGATAAAGAAGAAGTATGGATCAGGCTTAAAAGGATCCCTGGCTAATAAGCCAAATATGCCTTAATACATTGTAATTGCCCTCTATAACTAAAATATATTTTTTAACTTTTTAACATCTTAAGTATTTTATTTATTTTAGAAACAGTTCATCTTTTACACAAGTTCGCAAGTTGATGATGTCATTTGTCCATGTGTGGTCTAGCCCTATAAAACATATTTAAAATATTGATTTGATGCTCATACTAACCTTAGGAAGTATTAAGTTGTTATTTTCACATGCATTCCATAAATTCCGTAGGGCTGGACCACACGTGGACAAATGACATCATCAACTTGCTACGGGCATTGCCCCTATTGAGAGAAAGATGAACTATATCAAAAAATAAATACAATATTTAAGGTGTTTTTAATTTGACATTTTTGTTATAGAGGACAATTATAATGTATTAAGGCATATTTGGCTTATTAGCCAGGGATCCTTTCTGGGGTGCAATGTAGGGTGTTTCAGTGACATCATAGCTGGTTGAGGACAGGGTTGGATTTGCTATCTTCTGCAATTTTTGACTATTTGTCATATACGACAGCATATAGGGCTTAAGTGATTAAGAAAATGCTCCCCCCCTAAGTTTAAAAAAAATAAAAATTGAACCCTACACAGTACACACACACACACACACACACACACACACACACACACACACACACACACACACACACACACACACACACACACACACACACACACACACACACACACAATTTAGCAATTGTAGAGCTAAAATAAGGCTTAGATGTCTCTGCCTGTGGATCACTGTGTGAAAGACGACAGTCATTCATTACGGTCCTCCTCAAAGAGATGAAGAACCAGGCCTAGAGGGGGGGAGACTCATAAATGTCATTGTAATTTATGAACCTCCCTGTGCCATCCCATCTGGGCCCTTCAAACAATGAATGGCACTGCTATTACATCTAATCCCAACGCTTAAAGATGAGCTGAAATGAAAAATATGTTTGTCACCCTTTTAGAGCATATCCGCGGTCACAACGAGGACAAAATTAACGATATATGCCACAAGAAAATATTTTTATGCTACATTTTTTATATCAAAAGTCCAATCTTGATTATTTCCTGTCAAACAAAAACGTCATACAAAAAAGATTTGTATTACTTTTATGATAAAAAACATTATATCAAATGTGCAATCTCGATTAGTGCTGCCGAACAAGAGCGTCATTCGTGCTTAATTATTATTATTTTTTTTATGTCAAAAGTCCAATCTTGATTACTTCCCATCAAAACAAAAACATTTTTATCATTTATCAACGCAATGTAGAAACCAGCTTAAAATTCGAGCCCAGGAATCAGCGCATGACCACGTCCACGTGTGATTTATCAAGCAATCGTATACAGCCAATCCCAGCGTACATTTGGTCTGCTTCATAAATCTGACGGCTGAAACCGACCGTCATTTAAAAGAATATTATCCAAACGCCCCGATGTTACGACACGAAGAACCGGAATACGACCAAACAAAGTATGGAAAGCCAATAAGAAGAGATTCCCCCGCCCGCCTTGCTGCCCGTCATGTCCGCGTCCGACTACACACACACACACGCGCGCACGCGCGTGCAAAATGTGAGTCACTGGGCTGCCGTGACGCCACATTAATGAGAGATAGCCTGGTAAAGCAGTCATAATCTTAACGTTTATGGAGTGATTGATGAATGAATGAATGCATAAACATTAATGGATGAAGGCTGGTGTGTGCTGGGATGGTTATATCTCCGATATCCCGTGGCCACAGCGTGAAGATCACCTGCGCTGGGCACAGATTTGGAGCGTTGGGTTTCTATCCTTAACCCAGGTTGCACATAACTCCAGAGGACGTAGCTACTGTATATACGTTTGGAGACCTCACTGTCCATGAAAAGATTCAGCGGCGCCGGTCCCGACTCCCGAAAATGCTCTTGCATAAGCGCTCATATAGCCTAGGTCTGAGCCAGATCTGCAATCTTATCTGAATGACTGTTAAAGCACTTGCTTAAATTGGTGAATGATTAAGCACCTAACTTAACAAACATTGCAAATAGGCTATGTTAGATTGATCCATCGCTTGATTGTAATTGCTTGTCATAGTCACTTGGAAATAAAATAAGCGTGCATGTCCATGTATATGCCTTTATAAAATGTTATATTTTCACAGGGATTATTGTCTCCGCCAGGCCGAAAGGCATGGCGAGAGAGTACGTTTTACCCCCTGTCCGTCCGTCCGTCCGTGTGTGTGTGTGTGTGTCCGTCCGTCCGTGTGTCCGTCTGTGAACAGCTAATCTCCGGCACCGTTGGCTTGCTCGCAGCGAAACTGTGCACACACACTCCCTGGATGCCAATTCAGAACCTCTGCCCCAAATGTTTCACATGGGCCTGTTATAGCGCCACCAGGAGGCCGATTTGTGCAAAACCCATTTTTTGATACTACTCCTACAGATTTTATCCAAACGTCATGCAAATCGGTACACAGTATCTCTATAGTCATGTGATCAACACGGATCTGTCCGATTTCCCACATTCCATCCTGATTGGCTAAGGTTGGCTTCCAAAGTTTGCAGGATTGGTCCGTTTTGAACAATGCCTCAAACTATGCACGCAGCTTGCGATTTCGTTAAATTTCACACGCACATTCCCACTAGGCTGAGGAAGAAATGGCACCCTTTTCACATAAGCCTGTTATAGCGCCACCATCAGGTCTAATTTAGCAAAACACATTTTTGGCACAAAATGCCTCAAATCACGAATGCAGTGTCCGATTGCCGTGAAAGGCCTAAGAATAAAAGGCACCCTTTTCACATTGGCCTTTATAGCGCCACCAGGAGGCCACAATAACCTACCTGACCTGGCGGAGACCTGTGCTCCGAGGAGCACTTTTTCTAGTTTATTAGTGTGTTAGATTGGAGTACGCCCGTTTTTGGTCTACGCAACTCTGATAAATGAAGGCCAATGCGTTCTTACATCAGCAGGTTCTGTCAATCAAACTTCAACTGAGAACTACGATTCATTATGCTAGAGTCTAGACACTAGAGGGCAGTGCTGCATGTTGAATGTGTACAAACATGGCTGACATGCGTTACAACCAATCTCTTTTTAAAGCCAAACAGCACACTAAAATATGTTTCTGAAAACATTTGTGGCGAGAAATATTGAATGCAGTGACAGAAACTGGATTCAGCACTAGCTTTGGTTGATATGTCTGGGACCGCCGTGGCCTCCAGGCAGGTCATGGTACTTTTGCCCCAGAAGATTTAGCAAACCACACCCCCATCGCTGTGAATGCTCTCATCAGTTGACAACAAGGCAGGCGTGCAGTGCTGTAAAGTAACTAAGTACATTTAGTCAAATCCTGCACTTATAAGTAAAATGTTGAGGTACTTTTTACTTTAATTGAGTATTTCCAATTTACAATACATTTACTTCTACCCCACTACATCTAAGAGGCAAACATTGTACTTCTACTCCACTACAATTATTTGAAAACTTGAGTTACTATAGTCACAACGAGCGCGTTGTGGGCTTGTAGATCTGCTATTTTCAAAATATTTTTTATACATATTAAACTTGTGAAATGGGACATTCTGCCTATTGAGTACTTTTACTTTTTGTACTTTAAGTATATTTTGATGCCAATACTTTTGTACTTTTACTCAAGTACATTTTGAATACCAGACATTTACTTGTAACAGAGTATTTCTACATTGTGGTATTGATACTTTTACGCAAGTAAAGAATGTCAGTAGGTACTTCTTCCACCACTGCAGGCATGCAGACAGCGAGGCCTTGAGGCTTGTTGTGAGCCAGCCGCGAGGTGAACGAGCGTCTGCGCTGAGCAGCCGATGTGGCCTTGCACGTCGGTAAGCGCGTCGTCTGATTCGGCAAGCCACGGTGGATGGAACAGTTTATCACCCGTTTCCAAATTGCATATCGATATTTCTGTCTTCTTTTACTTTCCTGAACTGATTATCTGACAGAGGTCGCAATCATTCAACAAATAATTAATTCATAAGCTTGTCCACCCGGCTCTCTTTCCAACTAACTTCCAGTTTGCCTCCCGAGTCCCGGTTTGTCTATGGCAGTGGTTTTAAACCTTTTTTCATGCCAAGGACCCCTAAATTGATATACATTTGGCCGCGGACCCCCATCTGAAAATGTTTCGTTCCAGGGACCCCCAGAAGCAAGGATTTGTGTAAAGAATGTTCGCTTTAAAATATATTTAAAATATATATATATTCAAAGATTTGCACACATTTTCAAGATTTTTCAAAAATAGCAGATCTACAAGCTCATGTATATCTGCTATTTTTGAATAGCCAAAGCTAAGTGGTAAAAATGATTGTGATGCTATGTTAACTAATTTCGCTAGGGACCCCCTGGAACCCCCCCCCCCCATGCATTGGATGCTCCAATGCATGCATGGGAGCGGTTCCTGGGGGAGGGGGGGGTTAGAGAGAGGAAGTGTAAAATAAATTATTTAATTTAAACTATATATTTAATAGAGGCTGACTCCAACTTTGAAATCGTTCACACGTACCCCCCCCCCCCACACCCCACCCACACTCCACACCACCACCATGTATATCCTGCTCAATGGTGTGATCGTGTGGTTAGTTGCGGCTTCAGCGTGAGTGGCTGGAGACTGAGGCTGTGTGACAGATGCCGTAGTACGTAATGAAGAATGAAAGGTTCAAAAATGTAACCAGACCGTCTTTTACCACCTCAAGCAAATTAACTTAAACCCCTGCCTGATTCATATTAATTGCTCGTCTGTTCCTCGGAACCTCCGCATCACCAACAACTGCCAAGGAAATTCACAGGCAACACATAATCAATCATTTGTCAAACAGCGCTGTGAACTGGTTTCACGAGCGGAGTTCAGTGAAAAATGAACGGATTATAAACCAGAGAAAGGAGCTCCGGCACCTCAAGCGTGATGTCACCAATGTGCGATGTGTAAAGACACTGCGCTATGACCAGTGTACATTTTATTCTCTTCTTTCTACTGCTGTGATATGCTTTGTCATTGTTTTATTATTGCTGCTGTTCTCATATTTCTTTGTTATGTATAGTTTTACTATTGCTGCTACAAAGCTGCTACAAAAGAACCAAAATAAAATCATTTTCTAATCTTAATCTTTAATCAAATGTAACAATAAAAATCTTGAAATACAAAAGGAAAAGACAAAAAAGGCGGATCAAGGTATATCTGCCCAAATTACTTCACTTTACTAATACTTCCTAGTAATTATGCACTTACTAGCAATTGCATTACTTTAGTAAAGTTTGCATGCCTTTTGTGTTATTTCTGACTTAAAAATGTATTGCATTTTTATAGCGCTTTTCCAAGTGCTCAAAGCGCTTTACAATGGTTCATTCATTCATACAGGGGGGGGACATTGGGAGGTGGAGCGGCGAACAGTCGACGCCAGCGTCCCCACTTTTCACACACCAATGGTGGCAAGCTAGCGCCGACCGAATCATTGTAGGGTTCAGTGTCTTGCCCAAGGACACTTCGACATGTGGACAGGAGGAGCCGGGATTCGAACCGCCGACCCACGGATCATTGGACGACCTGCTCTACCTCCTGAGCCACAGCCGCCTTACATTCAACTTACATTCAACTTACATTCCTTGTCACCATCTCTGAGCGCTCATCCAAATAAAAACGAATTAAAAACTCATGGGACAATGGGTAGCAATTGAAAATGACCTGTGTAGGAGTTGGATCATTGTGGATGCCTTTGCAAAGCTCAAGTGCCCTTCAAATATTGGTGAGTATTGATTAACTCACAGGCCCCCGTTCGCATGTTGGGTAGTCTCGCCAGTCAGACTGTTGCCTCCCACAATTTTCTAATTCTTCCGTCATACAGTCTGGAGCAACGGAAGCTCGGGAAATAATCAAGCGATAAAGCGGATGTGGCGCCTCCTTCCCACTTCCGTTTCGTGCAAATTTGAAATTCCAAATCCGAATATAAATCAAAATAATCTAAGCATATATAGCTTGTGCTTAGCAGAAATGGAAATCAAAAAAATAAATGTAAAAAGATTTTCGTGAACGGAAATGACGAACAGCATGATAGCTTCCTGCCTCGGATTTCGGGAGGTGTAGTTCCAGACTCTGTATAGCATTCGGGGATTGTGGAATAGTTGTCTGGCTACGCGAGACAACATTTTGGGCAGCACAGTGGCGCAGTGGTCAGCACTGTTGCCTCGCTGCAAGGAGATCCCTGGTTCAGTCCACGGCAGGGGTTGCCTCTCTGTGTCCAGTTTGCACGTTCTCCCCGTGTTTGCATTGGGTTTCCTCCGGTTTCCTCCCACAACCAAAAGACATGCATGTGATTGCGAACGCGGAAGGAGGCGCGCCTCCGACCAAGTGGAGCTTACAATGTCACCGTGCTTGGGTTGTGTATGTGTGTCTCCGTCTGTGTTCACGCTCTCATTGGCTCGCGCCCCCATGTGACTCCGTGCTGAAATGCCAGCAGCTGCACTGCCTGTATACAGCCTCCAGAGTGCGGCAGAGTGCACTACGACAGTGTGGTTGAAATATAGCAGCCACAGTCAATCTGCGTTCGCTTCCAGCGTTCGCGCGTCTTACTTGTGTATAGATACTCCTGCCAGTGCCCTTGACCAAGGTACTAGCATCAAAGTGCAATTGGTCCCAGAGCGCTGAACTGTGGCTATTCATTGCTCCTTAGTAGTTAGGATGGGTCAAATGCAGAGGACAAGTTTCCCCTCGGGCAGGGATCTTCAACGTTTTTCATGCCGAGGACCTAGCTGTAGAATACAACTCTCGTAGACATATTTATGATTCTGACGTTTTCAATCTACGAAAGTTGCAGACACTTCTCCCCATTGTGACCGGGACTTTCAGCTCCTAGCCTGTCCGGGCTCCAAACATGTACAAATGCAAAAATAAAGGTGCTTACCCCCAAGCCCCAAATGTTAACTAACTGTCAGGAGTTCTAGTGCAATGTAATAATCCACATTCTTCAATAAAAAGTGTTTTAATGCCGTCTGTGGCCGATTCTGTCGGAAGTTCCCAATGGGCAGTAGTGACGGGGCGCATCCGGTGAAACCCGGAATTACACTCAATGTAAACAGAAAGTAAACAAGGGTGAAAAAATGGCGTTCAGCCACATACGGGATTAAAACACTTCTTTATTGTAGAATATGTATTACCAGGGGGTCCCCAGCAAAATTAGTTGCGTGGGCATTCATGCACAGCATAAAGATGTTTTATGAAACAGCCTCTCCATGCAGGGATCTCTGTGTGTAGACGTTTCTCAAAGTCGGGTCTGGGGACCACCAGGGGTCCATATGGACCCTTTTGGGTCAGTAACTCTTGAGAGTGTACTAATGGAACCAAACGTGGTTCAGTTAGTACACTCTCAGGTTTAAATACAAACTGAGGATTTTACAGTGTAGATTTGGGCCCCAAGAGATACTTTTCTGAATCAAATGGTGCTTGACATTGAAAAGGTTAAGAATCCCTGATTATATAGGCTGTATTAGCACTGTCCATGTGAACGCAGTGAACACTTGTGATTTAAAGCCTCTTTGGACTGACAACTCTGACGTTATGTAATGTCTGTTAAGCAACCTCATATATCACACACTTGCATAAGGGTTGACTCACCACTTGCTAATGTTCAAATTGGTAGCTACTCAGTCAGCTAATTGAATTACTCTCTATTACACACAGTCAGCTAATTGAATTACTCTGTCTGTCTGTCTGTCTGTCTGTCTGTCTGTCTGTCTGTCTGTCTGTCTGTCTGTCTGTCTGTCTGTCTGTCTGTCTGTCTGTCTGTCTGTGTCTCTCTCTCTCTCTCTCTCTCTCCCTATTGCAAACATATGAAAACATATGAAAATGTGATGCATCGCGGACTGGTGACATGAACGATCGGGTGTGGTTTACCTCTCTTGAACTCCTCCAGCATCACGTCCAGCTTGGTGTCGTTGAACACGCAGTGCATGGGGTGCTTGTAGAACTGCGTGATGGTCTTGAGCGGCGTGCAGTCGTCGGGGTCCACGAACGCCAGGTCCTTGACGAAGAGGATGTCCACGATGTTGGAGCGGTCGTCGCCCTCGTACACCGGGATCCGCGTGAAGCCGCTCTGCATGACGTCCGACACGGTGCCGAAGTCCAGCACGGCGTCCGAGGACACCGTGTAGCAGTCGGAGAGCGGCGTCAGCACGTCCTCCACCGTCTTGGTGCGGAGCTCCAGCGCGCCCTGGATGATGTTGAGCTCCTCCTTCACCAGGTCGTGGTAGGGGTCGGTGACACGCAGCATGGCCACCAGCTTCTCCCGGGTGTAGAAGCTGCTGATCTCCTGGTGGTGGTAGGGGTGGGTTCAATTAAATCGATATGGCAATAATCGTATCGTATTCCTTGCCGATAATCGTATCGATACAGATGCTGCCATATCGATACGGTAGGAAATGCTGTGTGTGACGCGGCTTTAAAAAAATTTAACATCAGCATCAGTTTCTGCCCGACGGTGACGATGTACAATAAATCTTTTGCATTTAACCATCAAAAAATATGTATTTGTGTTTGTATTTATTTCCTTGCTTTTTGTTTAAATGTTATCAACTAGGTTTTTCAAATTAATTTGGAAACTTTACATTTTCTGACAACATATTGGTCAAAACATCAGCCATCGGTGGTCTAGGACTAAATTTAGTAGGTACACGCGGTCATTATTCAAAATCAACGCGTATCACGATACACATCGTATCGCGATACACATCGTATCGTTTACAGTTTACAGTTTAGGCATTTAGCAGACGCTCTTAATCCAGAGCGATTTACAGTAAGCAAGGACATCATAATACACATAATACATCAAATGCATAAAAATTGTAATCTAATAATAAAGTAATACATAAGTAAACCAATAATCTAATCATAACTAATACATACGTAACCCAAGAACCTATCATCAGCCTACATTGAAACTATACACACTATAGTCTACCTAACATGCTATCTAAGTTACATTTTAGCATTTGCATAATCCTGCAAGGTCGTCAAGGCTAGGGCAAGTATCGTGGCCTCTGTATCGTGATACGCATCGATTGTGAGGTTGTAGGCAATACCCAGCCCTACCTGGTGGAGCATGACGTCCAGGATCTTGGACACCGGGTAGGCGATGGGGAAGAACAGCAGCATCAGCAGCCGGGTGACACACAGGGTCCTGGACGCGATGGCGAGGCTGTGCCTGGACGCCACCGAGTGCGGCAGAATCTCGCCTGTGAAGGAAGATACCCACAACGTGCAACGTCAGAGCCGTGGAGAGCTAAACAAATATCAGGTGAATTTGAGGCTGCGAGCGTCAAGGTGTTACATTCTGCCAGTGATGGGATGAGGTACTCACATTTGTTACTTAAGTGAAAGACAAGTATCAATACTGCAATGTAGAAATATGCTGTTACAAGTAAGTCCGGAATTCAAAATTTACTTGAGTAAAAGTACAAAAGTATTGGTATCAAAATGTACTTAAAGTACCAAAAGTAGAAAGTACTCATTATGTAGAATGTCCCATTTCAGAAGTTTTCAAATCTATAAAATGTATACAAATATTTTTGAAAATAGCCGATCTACAAGCTCACAATGCGTCGCATCGCAACGCATTGTGAGCTTGTAGATCGGCTATTTTCAAATGGCTGAAATGTATAAAGGGCTTCAGTGGTTAATGTATTTTTTGTAATAATAATCAAAATCTACAAAGTAACTTGTAACTAATGTTTTCTAATAATAGTGGAGTGTAGGTAACATTTGCCTCTGAGATGCAGTGGAGTAGAAGTAAATACTCCAGTAAAGTAAAGATACCTCAAAATTGTACTTAATTAAGTACGGTACTTGAGTAAACGTACTTAATTACTTTACACCACCGGTATTCTGCACTGCAGCATTCTGCCCTGGTACGGCCAGGGACGTGCGGCATGCAGAACCTCACCTATGAAGAAGATACCCAACGTGCACGTCAGGGCCGTGGCGAGCGGGGTCACGCCCAGGATCTGGCACATCCACACCACGAAGCAGGTGTTGGTGAGCACGTTGCCCAGCACCACCGTGCACAGGATGTAGTTGCCGTGCTTGCGCACGGACTCGATCTTCCGCGCGTGCCTCTGCTCCTTTTTGAATATTGATTGAATACTTTATTTAGAGGTTTTTCAGAGAAAAAAGCACATGGCAGTACAGTTCACAACACAAGGTCAACTAAATAGGATTGAAAAAGCCCAGAAAAGCCGCAATGGCTTGTTTCAAATGGGGTCCTCACGTACTCAATTCATGGAGATATTAAATGACAGACAGATATACACTACTATGCGGAACATCATATAAACAGTTTAAAGGTAAGAAAAACAAAACGAAATGTACAGTAAATAGTTTGAGGGGAGGGGGGGGGGCTAGGTTATGACTTTTACAGGGGCCAGTTTATATGCACAGCAGCCATATTGGAAGGAAATTGGGCCTCTTCCTTACTTCCTTCACAGGTGTTACCAAAGATACTAATAAAGGCTCTGTTCCATTTAGTGTAGCACAGTGGTTCTCAAACTTTTAATTTCAAGGAGCCCCATAACTCTGAGAGTATACAAATGGAACAGGTCCATTTTGTTCCATTTGTGCACTCTCAGAGTTACACTCCCATAAGGGGCCATTTGGAACCCACCCAAGGAACCATGAGGGTCCCTGGACCACACGTTGGGAGTGAGACCCACTGGTGTAGAAGAGTGTTTCCAGTGAGCCAACATGCGCAAAAAGAGCACCCTGAGTTCATCAGTATCATTGGTAACACCTGTGAAGGTCTTTACAATATGGTTGCTGTGCATAGAGCCCATTACATTTCAGCCTCCTGAAGGTATTTCTTTTAAGGCAGTTATGAAAAAGTGAGTAAAGTTTACTAGGGAATATATATATAATATATATATTTCATACGGAAATAGGGTTTTTACACTCCTTCTTCACTACCTGCTCCGTGCCGCTGGTCTGCAGCACGCTCAGCTCCACGGGGTCCAGGGCCAGCATGCTGATGTTCAGGCCGCTGCACAGCGCCGAGAGCGCCAGCAGCAGCGCCGAGACCCCCGCCTGGAGCCACGCGTCCTGCGCCAGCCGCGGGGGTCTCTCCACCACGGCCAGCCAGAAGTCCCGCGTGCCGAAGTGCTCCCACTTGGCACCGTCGAACGCGCACATGGAGTAGTATTTGACCGCCTCACCGCGCCGCAGGTCCTTGGCCAGCAGCTCCACCAGGACCGAGTTGTGGCTCGACGACGTGGCGGTGGACCTGGTGGTGGGGGGAAAGTAGCCTACTTACGTTTTTTTTACTTATGTAAAAGCAGAGCCGTATAAGAGAAACTAGCGTTAACTCCCATGGTAAGAATGGAATGCGGAAGTGCTCTGTCTATCTCAATGAGATAGTTCCAATGTTTGGAACTATATAGCCCACAGCAGCCTGCTTGGCGGCGAGATCAGAGCGTGACTTTACTCTCTCTTCTACACTCTGGGTAAAAGTATCAATACAGCGTGATCTAGAAATACTCTGTTACAAGTACAAGTCCGGCATTCTAAATGTGCTTGAGTAAAAGTACAAAAGTATTGGTATCGAAATGTAGGCCTACTTCAAGTACCAAAAATAAAAAGTACTTATTATGCAGAATGTCCCGTTTCACAAGTTTTCAAATGTATAGGCCTTTTGAAAATAGCAGATCTACAAGCTCACAATGCGTCATATCGCAAAGCATTGTGAGCTTGTAGATCAGCTATTTTGAAATGGCCAAAATGTAGGCCTATATAGGCTACAGAGCTGAAGTGGTTAATGTATGTTTTGTAATAATAATCAAAATATATAAAGTAACAGGTAACTAAAGTTTTCAAATATTGTAGTGGAGTAAAAGTACAATATTTGCCTCTGAGATGTAGAGTAAGAAGTAAAAGTACAGAAATGTAGAAATACTCCAGTAAAGTAAAAAATCCCTCAAAATCTCAAAATCGTAGCCTACTTTAAGCACAGTATAGGCTACTTGAGTAAATGTACTCGAGTTACTTTACACACGCACACTGACCTAAAGGAACCGAGGAGCTCTATGTCGGAGCTCCGGGCGCTCTCCTCCACGCAGGGGTCGGTGGTGCGCGGCGTGGGCCGGGGGCGGGGCGGGCTCTCCTCCTCCTCGGCATCATCCTTACGGTCTCCTCCCGGCTCTTCTATGAAGGCGATCCACGGCGCGGCGTCCGGTCTGATGATGTCCTCCTCCTCCTCCGTCCCGTTCCTCCCCTCGCTTCTCCTCTGAGGAGGAGGACGAGGAGGAGGTGCGATGGAGTAGTACACCCGCAGCATGAAGCGGGTGCCCTCGGTCGCTCGCACCATCCCGTCCTGCACGGACAGCCGTCCGCTCTCGGTGTCCTCCGGCCGGACGCCGAGCAGCGCTCCGGCCGCCGGCAGGACGGAGGAGAGCAGCGAGAGGACGAGGAGGACAGCGGAGAGCGGAGGATGCAGGAGGATGCGAGGAGGAGGATGCAGGATGCTGATGCTGCGGTAGTGGCGGTGAAGGAGGCGGGCGTCCTCCTCAGCATCATCTGCAGCATCCGCAGCCATCATCCTGAATGAGCCCCTCTGTCTGAGTGAAGCTAGCTGGGTCACATGATATATGCGCCTTTTTCACTGGGATCGATGGAACAGCTGGGCAGCTATTATAGAGTCATGAGGACGCCAGGTGTGTGTGTGTGTGTGTGTGTGTGTGTGTGTGTGTGTGTGTGTGTGTGTGTGTGTGTGTGTGTGTGTGTGTGTGTGTGTGTGTGTGTGTGTGTGTGTGTGTGTGTGTGTGTGTGGGGGGGGGTGTAGAGAGAGAGGGGGGGTGGGTAGAGAGAGAGAGAGCGAGAGCGAGAGAGAGAGAGAGAGAGAAAGAGGGGGGGCAGAGAGAGAGAGAGAGGGGGGGTAGAGAGAGAGGGGGGGGGGTAGAGAGAGAGAGGGGGGTAGAGAGAGAGCGAGAGAGGGGTGCAGAGAGAGGGGGGGGTAGAGAGAGAGAGAGAGAGAGAGAGAGAGAGAGAGAGAGAGAGAGAGAGAGAGAGAGAGAGAGAGAGAGAGAGAGAGAGAGAGAGAGGGGGGGGGCAGAGAGAGAGAGAGAGAGAGAGAGAGAGAGGGGGGGGAAATGGGGGACAGAGAGAGAGGGGGAGAGATGGAGAGAGAAAGCGAGAGGGTGAGAGTAGAAGAAAGGGAGAGAGAGATGGAGAGAGACAGGGCGAGAGAGAGAGAGAGAGAGAGAGAGAGAGAGAGAGAGAGAGAGAGAGAGAGAGAGAGAGAGAGAGAGGGGGGGGGGTAGAACAAAAAGCACTGGAGTCTTGTCTTAAAGCGGGCTACACACACCATGACGCAATGTTATGTCCGTGCTCCCAGTTTCTAAAAATAGAAAGGAAATGCCCCCATTTCACCTGATCAGAGTGTTGTTGTGCACTCAAATAGTGTGATTGCGCGTATGTGCATGCGCACGCACGCTCACGAGAGGGACAAGGAAAGATGACAGATGATTGTGACATTGGTGATTGGTTGTGTCGGGGACTCGGGGTGATACTAGCTGCAGTGCAGAATGCAGTGCATGGTGTAAAGTAACTAAGTACATTTACTCAAGTACTGTAGGCTACAATTTTGAGGTATCCTTACTTTACTGGAATATTTCCAATTTTCAGTACTTTTACTTCTATTCCACTACATCTCAGAGGCAAATATCATACTTTTACTCCACTACAATTATTTGAAAACATTAGTTACGAGTTACTTTGTAGATTTTGATTATTATTACAAAACATATATTAACCACTTCAGACCTATCTATATTTCGGCCATTTGAAAATAGCCGATCTACAAGCTCACAATGCGTCATGATGTAGATCTGCTATTTACATACAATTCATACATTTGAAAACTTGTGAAATAGGACATGAGTAGGCCTACTTTCTACCTTTGGTACTTTAAGTCCATTTTGATACCAATACTTTTGTACTTTTACTCAAGTAGGCTACATTTTTTACTTTTACTTAAGTAACACATGTGAGTACTCCATCCATCACTGGCAGAATGGAACACATTGATGTCTGCAGCCTCGAATTCACCTGATATTTATTTCGCTCTTTTGAGAATGTCCACAAGATGGCAGTATTGGCACCTTTTTCGCCACCGTGTCTTCTGTTTAAGTAGCAGGAATGAAAAGTATTAAGACAAATCTGACGTTTTACCTTATTCTAATATTCCTAGACCACTATAATTGTGTGCAGTTTAGTCTATATCCCTTTTTGGATGCAATCACCTGTCAACCAATCCATCCACAAACAAACAAAAAACCCTAAAGTTTCATTAAATCAGTTGTTGACATAGATTTATCAGCACAGTCAGCGGCTGATCTCAAAATGATGGATTTATAAACGAATTATATTGGGATTTTAGACAGACCAGCACGCAGCTGCATCTTAGCCAGTGGTGGAAAAAGTACTCACATTTTTTACTTGAGTAAAAGTACAAGAGTATTGGTATCAAAATGTACTTAAAGTACTAAAGGTATACTATATTCATTATTCATTTCATAAGTCTTCAAATGCTTTATAGCTACTAATGTATAGAACATATTTTGACAATAGTTGATCTGCAAGCTCACAATGCATTGCATGGTGATGCATTGTGAGCTTGTAGATCGGCTATTTTCAAATGGGCGAGATGTATATGGCTGAAGTGGTAACTAGTAACTATAAGTTTTCAAATAATTGTAGTGAAGTAAAAGTATAATATTTGCCTCTGAGCTGTTAATAAAGTGAGTAAAAGTACTGAAAATTGGAAATACTCAAAATTGTACTTAAGTACAGTACTTGAGTAAATGTACTTAGTTACTTTACAACACCACTGATATTAACTGGGCTCCTTTTGCATTAAAAAAAACACGCCCCTGCCCTTCAAGTTCTCTCACAGGACCTCAATTGATCCAGACTGCAGGATCTGCAGAACGAGGTCAATTGTATCCAGTAAAGTTGTGACCTTTCCCTCAACAGGAGGAAAAGGTTACGCTCTTGAAAGTCAGTTCCACTTAAACTCATAACTCTAAACACCATGTGTTTCCGCGGGAATATAAAAAAATCTTTTATATATGGAGACATTATTAGCCTACTTTATTTTAGGCTTTCTTCACAGGGAAGTTACGTGGCACCGCTATTATACTAAATGGCTACATCAGTTTCCACAATATTGCTGACTAAGGTGAGCAATGCATTGATTAAGTCACAATCCGTTTATTCAAATGTAATCTGGCTGATTGAGGCACACATTGTCAGCCTAGTGGTATAAAAATCGTGGAAAATCTTTATATTTGTTCTTATCTTGGCATAATGAGTAATCAATCCTGCCTGATGAATTAAACATTGGAGCAATACATTATTTCCTTGCGGGTAATTTTTGTATTTGGAAGAATTTCACTTTCAAAGGGCTATAAGCTTTGAATGTTAAACCAATGTCAGTTGTGTTATTTTAGGATGCCAATTATCAAAGTTTAGATCGGATTTAAGTTAATTAATAAAATAATTAATTTGGATTTAATTTTGTTAATCTTAAATCTATCTATATTTAACTACTTAACTACTTTAAGGACCGAAATATTTTTATATTTGCTAATTGTAATTAAGCCAATGCAGTTTTTGTTCAACAATATAGCTTGTGGGAAAATAAACACCTAAACCAAAGAAAATTAAAAAATATATATCTTTGACTCTGAGAGGGAAAGCTCATTACCAAGGTAACGTTTAACAATTTACAATTACACATTGTCAAGGTATTTATCAGATAATCCAGAGTGATTTACAAAGATGATCAGAGTAAATGTCATGAGGCCTATAATATAGTAAACAAACGGCAATGGTCACGTAAATAAAGTGCAAAGAAGAAATAACTAAATAAGTGCCATATAAGTAACTGTGTGTGCGTGTGCGTGTGCGTGCGTGCGTGCGTGTGTGTGTGTGTGTGTGTGTGTGTGTGTGTGTGTGTGTGTGTGTGTGTGTGTGTGTGTGTGTGTGTGTGTGTGTGTGTGTGTGTGTGTTTGACTCAAGTGAGTCTTTTCACCGCAGTGTTTCTCAAACATTTTCAGGACCCCCAAATCGATATGTATTTGTCCGCGGACCCCCATCTGAAAATGTTTTGTGCAGAAGGGAAGATTTGTGTTTTAAAAAAAATGCAAACTTTTCCAAACATTTTCGATATGTTAAAAATAAAATAAAATAGCAGAGCTGCAAGCTTGTAGATCTGCCGACATCTACATAAATGATTGCGATGCTATATTTAGTAGGCTACTACTTTTCCTGGGGACCCCGCCAAGTACCCCTGGGGGTCCCCGGACCCCACTTTGAGAACCACATATAGGTCGCTCATATTGATCACAAAACGTAGCTGCTGCCATTTGTGTGTCAAACTGACAATTGAATGTCTCCATATATATATATGGGGGCTCAGCGTCTGGCTAAACATAGAAAATTCATATAGTTTTGAAATGTAGCCTCTTCTTTCATCTTTTCTTTCATGTTCATCTCTGAGAGACCATGCAGTGACCTCGAACGACCGCGTTCAAAGACCAGTGGTGGAAAAAGTGCTCACACTTTTTACTTAAGTAAAAGTATCAAGTAAAAGTCCGGAATTCTAAATGTACTTGAGTAAAAGTGTAAAAGTATTGTTATCAAAATGTAGGCCTACCAAAAGTCGACAGTAGTATATGCAGAATGTCCCATTTGAAGTTTTCAAATGTATAAAATGTATTAAAATCTTTTGAAAATAGCAGATCTACAAGCTCACCAACAAATTGTGAGCTTGTTGTAGATCGGCTATTTTCAAATGGCCGAAATGTATATAGGACTGAAGTGGGTAATGTATTTTTTTGTAATAATAATCAAAATATGTACAGTAACTATATAGTACCTAAAGTTTTCAAATAATTGTAATGGAGTAAAAGTATAATATTTGCCTATGAGATGTAGTGGAGTAGAAGTAAAAACAAGACAAGTACAGACAATTGGAAATACTCCAGTAAAGTAAAAAAAATAAAAAAAATGCAGTACTTGAGTAAATGTACTTAGTTACTTTACGCCACTGGTTAGGACCGTCCGTTCGTTTTCCTGCAGACCTATTATCTCTCTCTGAAGGCTAACAACGATCCCACATCTGGCGATAAATGTCACAGAAAGGTTAAAAAACTTTATAGGGGAGTTCTATATGACGGATTTATTTCAAAAGTATCCTATCTTTCTGAAGCGATGCCAAAATGCGCAAGAGCTCCAAATATCACTCGTCTTGTAGGCTATAAATCGTGCAATAGATCACTTGTTGTTGGTAACAAAGGATAAATAAAGGAGCGTTGGCCTGTTCTTCCTAAAAATATAAATAGTATTGGACACATTTTGGTCAATGCTGATTTCTTCTTCCTTTTCAGGTATATTATACTCGGTTTACGCCCTTTGAAGTGCAGAATATGATTCTGTTATTTTATATTCATTATTTTTGCAAATAGCCTAAACCTGTCAATGTGGGCAAATCTTTGAATATATATATTATATATATATTATTTTTTTCAAAGCTAACGTTTGTAACTAAAATCTTTGCTTCTGGAGGGGTCCCTGGAACAACATATTTTGAGATGGGGGTCCAGCCAGGTGACTTTAAACACTTTAAACACACTTAAACTTAAATCTTTATTTCACTTTAACACCCGGAGAGTCCAATTAAATCACCTTAAGACACATCATGGAGCAGCAGGCCCGCGGGCATTCCCTTCACTTTTCGATTTGAGAGTAATGTATTGTTGTTCAATGATGTTCCTCATTAATATTGCAATGATTCTTTTGAAGTTATTAAACTACGACTGTTCACCGTCACAATTATTTTTAAATAAATAAATAAAATACAGCAAATGTATAATAGGCAATAAACGTGCGCAATTCCTTGACAGTTTTGAGAGGGTCTGTCTCCATCATTCTGCTATGCTCCGATAAGATTTCCAATCAAATTGATTATTCATCAACAACACAGTCCAACCAACCAAAGGCACATGCCTAACATATTAAAATCACCTTTGCTTACGTTTGCATGTTTACTTCTATTAGATCACCTCACTGGCACTGCGCTCATCTCTGCAAAGTAAAATAAAAATAAAAAATCCCCTACGGGTCCATGTGGTTCCATGTATAGCCTATATAGGCCTACTCTCGGAGTTAAGATTGTCACTATGGATTTTTCCTGTGATGTGTCTAAAAGGGCTTTCAACTGAGACCACTGTTAAAGCTGCATTATACCTTGAGGAAACCTTCTCTAGGGGCGGCGCTGGGTCCTCTCCTCCTCCCCCAGCTCCTGGCTCCTACAGCCGGGGAGGCTGGCCCCGAGGCGTGCGCTCTGCTCCGCAGAGAACCACTACAACTACTGACTGAGAGGGGCGGAGAGGAGGGGGGGGGGTGCAGAGAGAGAGAGAGAGAGAGAGGAGAGAGAGAGAGAGAGAGAGAGAGAGAGAGAGAGAGAGAGAGAGAGAGAGAGAAGGGTGGGAGAGAGAGAGAGAGACAAGCAGACAGGAAGACAAGAAGAAGCAGATCTATGAGAGCGGAGCAGGAGGAGGCAACGGTCGAGCGCTTAACGGCATAGAAGAACGTTGCATTTGCACCTCCTCACCTCCCCACCTCCCTCTGAAGCGACACAGCGGGGTCTCCTCTGACCCACTGCACAGCGCACACACACACACACACACACACACACACACACACACACACACACACACACACACACACACACACACACACGCAGAAGATGCCCGGCTGCAGCGCGTCGCCACGCCACGCGTGTCCAGCGTCCTCCTTCCCACGTTGTTCCTCTTCTCCTTCTTCTCCTTCTTCTCCTTCTCCTTCCAGGCTGCTGTGGCTGGCATCCGCGTCTCTGGTGCTCCAGTTGGTGCTCTCCTCCTCCTCCTCCTCCTTCTCCTCCTCTTCCTCCTACTCCTCCTCCTCCTCCTCCACATACCAGAGACCCGGTGGGAAGCAGCGACCGCCGGGGTTCGGCGAGAGGACGCTGGTTCTCCTGGACGTCCAGACGCGCAGCGCCATCCAGGTCCTGGACGAGAAGTTCCTCTCCTTACAGCTGGATCCGTCGATCATCAAGGACGGCTGGCTGGACTTTCTGAGGTAAGACAGAAGAAGGGACAATCCTGCTCTTCTTTTTTCTCTTCTTCTTTTGTCAACAGCCCTCTATCGCAGTGGTTCTCAAACTTTTTCATGACAAGGACCCCCAAAATGATTATGTATTTGGCCGTGGACCCCCGTCTCAAAATATTTTGTTCCAGGGACCCCCAGAAGCAAAGACTTGAGTTACAAATGTTCACTTTAAAAATATATATATTCAAAGATTTGCACACATTTTCAAGATTTTTCTAAAATAGCAGATCTACAAGTTCATAGCGTGGCACTCGGTGCCACGCTATGAGCTTATATATCTGCTATTTTTGAATAGCCCAAAGTGTAAAATACTTTACCCCCCGCCCCCCCCCCCCCCCCAAGGACCCCTGCCCTGGGGGTCCCCGGACCCCACTTTGAGAACCAAAGCTCTATCGATTTGCAGACAGTGTCTATGGTGTCTGATTTATCGTCGTTGGGAATGGATTTACGCTTCAACAATGTTTTGAATAATAGCAGGTCTATCACAGTAAAATCCTGAGTGTTACTTTAACTCTGACTGAGAGAGTATAAATGGAACCATACATGGATACATTCACACTGAGGATTTTACTGTGTACAAGCTCACACATTCAAAATGCACTTGAGTAAAGGAACACAAATATTGGCATCAAAATGTACTTGAAGTACCAAAAGTTCAACTGCCATTGTGCAGAATGTCCCCATTTCAAGTTTTCAAATGTATAAAAATCTTTTGAAAATAGCAGATCTACAAACAAGCTCACAACATCGGCTATTTTCCAAAGGCAAATACTGTGTATATATGACTGAAGTGGTTAATGCATGTTTTGTAATAATAATCAAAATCTACAAAGTAACTAGTAACTCGTTTTCAAACAGTTGTAGCGGAGTAAAAGTACAATAGTTGCCTCTGAGATGTAATGGTGTAGAAGTAGAATAATAGAAAATTGGGAAATACTCCAGTAAATTAAAAATATATATATCTCAAAATTGTACAGTACTTGAGTAACTGTAATTAGATACTCCACACCACTGGCTATCATGTTTAACTATATGTAACTATATATGAAGGGAAAATCCTTCTCTTTCTTTTTTGTTGTTGTCAACAGCCCTCTATCGATTTGCAGACAGTGTGATGTCTGATTTATTATATTTTTCTTACTGGCATTTGAATGATGCAAAAGTGACTGTAAAGTTTAGAATCGGTTGAATTAAAGAGAGATTATATGGTCTCACCATATGTCTATAATTGGGCTATTTGTGATCGCATTGTGTGCCTCTTTTCCAGGCTATATAGTCGTTATACTTGTTCGTGTAACACACTTGATGCAAAAATAATAATAACAGTATTCTTATTGTATATGTATAAAAATATTTTGAAAATAGCAGATCTACAAGCTCAAAATGCCTTGCATCACGATGCATTGTCAGATTGTAGCTGTTTTCAAATGGCCGAAATATATAATAGGGCTAAAAAGAATTACAGTATCCTTATTGTATTAGTGCAAAGTTTCACAGCGAACACGTGATAGGCGAAAAGTATTCAAAGCAATATATATATATATATATACTCGTATACATTGCAGAAGTTTTGTTTTAGACTTTAAATGTTCTTGTGTCACTCTATTATGTTCTCAGATAATATATACAAGCGATTTGCAAGCATGCCTTGTCAGGTTGTAGGTCTGCTATTTGTTATTTATTGATTTGCTATTTTTGAACAATTGTTAAAGAAAAATGGGGTAAAATTGAAAATGTATCCAAAATATGGACGCCAGTTAATGTGGTTAATCAGAGTCAACAGTTTTCCCAGTTTATCTGCAACATTGCATTTTGATATATTGATATTGGGCTATTGCGGGGTTAGAACATAATATAGCAAGTTTATGATTTATAACAATCTTTATTTAAATTTTTGTATAATATTATAAAATACAGGCCTATTGCTCAAAATAATAATGAAAACATATTTGACCTTTTCAGCACAATAGTTCTGTATAGGTCAATTTTGCTCAAAGGGAAACTGAATCAAATAGTGTTACGAAATGTTCTATCTTCAAAATAATGTATTGTTTTTTCTTCAATGCACAGACTCAAATGTTTCTCCAAAAACACGGACTTTTCGGCTATTTTCAAATGTCCGAAATGCATATAAGCCTGAAGTGCTTAATGCATGTTTTGTAATAATAATCAAAATCGACAAAGTAAGTAACTAAAGTTTTCAAATAATTGTAATGGAGTAGAAGTACAATAGGGCTATTTTCTTTCAAATGTCCCACAACTTTCGAGCCTGCCTTGTAACGTTTATAAACTATAAACTTGATGTATCAGCTCTTCTGATACATCAGCTGGATAATAGATGCATTATCACTGCTGCAGCTGTTGGCCAGGTTTGTCCTGAACAAACAGTTTATTATCATCATTATTATTATTATTATTATTATTATTATTATTATTATTATATTAAAAGTTCGTAACTGTTAAGTGTATGAGCTATGGGCTGTAAAATAAGCAGTAGCCTACAAATACTGAGTGTTAATTTGACTCCGAGCGTGTAGCCTAAATGTAACCAAATGGACCCTTTGGTTTAGTTACAAATGGGTAAATTAACACTGAGGATTTCACTGTGAGCGCTTTACTGCGAAAGCTGTTGTGTGTTAAAGTGAACCGAAACCCTTTCTCGTTCACTTGGCAAATATCGCACTAATTCCAAATATTTATGGAGCTGAGAGACAATAATAATATTACAGATGGAAGAACTGTAACACATTTCTGCTGGAACAGTAAAGGTTGAGATGAAAGCGTGCGATCCATAACACGCAGGCTTTTTAAAGAGGCGTTCCGTGGCAGCCTGTCATTCTAACGGCGGCGATGCGTCAATGCGTCTCAGTTATGCTGCAAAATATAGCAGGCTATCATGTAACTATATTTATTAACAAACTACCCCCCCACTCCCCGAGTATTTTTTACAAGCATATTTTGCTGTCTTCATGTGCAGTGGTAAAAGTACTCAAATTTTTTACTTAAGTAAAAGTATCGATACTGCAAAGTGGAAATAACATGTTACAAGTAAAAGTCCAGAATTAAAAATGTACTTGAGTAAAAGTACAAACGTATTGGCATCAAAATATACTTAAAGTACCAAAAGTAAAAGTACTCATTATGCACAATAACCCATTTCACATGTTTCCATAACGATCCTTTGAAAATAGCAGATCTACAAGCTCACAACCAAGCTTGTAGATCGGCTATTTTCAAATAGCCATGCTGAAGTTGCTGAAGTGTTTTACAAAGTAACTAAGTTTTCAAATAACTGCAGTGGAGTAAAAGTACAATATTCACCTCTGAGATGTATAGTGGAGTAGAAGTAAAAGTATTGAAAATTGGAAATACTCCAGTAAAGTAAAAATTTCATAAAAATGGTACTAGAGTACATGTACTTAGTTACTTTCTCCACCCCTGTTCATATGTGTGTTCTTCTGTCTGTTCTTAGCTCCAAGCGCCTGGTGACCTTGGCCAGAGGACTGTCTCCAGCCTATCTGCGCTTTGGTGGAAAGAGGACCGACTTCCTGCAGTTCCACAATCTGAAGAACCTGGCCAAGTTCAGAGGACCTGGCCCAGATTACTATCTGAAAAACTACGAAGATGGTGAGTAGACATGTGGTGGAAGAAGTATTCACATTTTTTTACTTGAGTAAAAGTATCAATTGAGGCATGATGAACATATACTTTATAAGTTTCTATTCTATTAGGCTACTTGATATGAGCCACCTCAACCCCAGGAGTATATGCATAGCTGCTACACAAGTAGGCTAGTAGGCCTAGTAAATGCGATATCCGAAAACTAAAAAACAATAGGCTATCATCATTCTTTTAAAAATAGGCTATTCAATCTATTCAAGTAGCTAAACGTAGTAAATGTTTGATTAGCCTATATTCATCCTCAAATGTAATTTCTAGAGACGTGAATGTGTGTTCGGCTACTTTTTTGTTGTTGCTCCAACTTGATTAACACAGCTGAGGCTTAATTGGTTGTGATTGACGAGGTGGCAATCAATTACATTCAATTACAATCAATCAAAAATACTTCCATTTGAAACAGACGGGGCGCGAGCTTTACAATACAAAAAAAAAGATCAAAGCGTTGGGAATCATCGTTTTTAAGCACACAGGTGCTTTTAATTTGGGCACTCAATTAAATCTGGGTGGAAAAATTGAACATGACATTTATGGTGTTATGCGTGGAATGTGGAAATATCTCGGGCCAGTGAAATGTATGTAGGACTATGTGTGTCGGTTCATGCGGGATGTGTCGTGGGAAAATCTCGCTGAAGCCTGGTTTATAGGCCTTAGTGTTAAAGGGCCTCGGTTCCACCATTATAACTCTATGGTTCCACCCGCGAACTGTCGAGCCAAGCGACGCCGTATAGCCTCCAGAGGTGGAAAAAGTGGTTTTTACTTAAGTAAAAGTATCAATAAAATGTAGAAATGCTCTGTTAGGGCGCGCCCCCACCGGACTTTTATTTTACCTCTGGGGCGGAATCTGCCAATGCTTTGTCAATGCAAATGCGTGGATTCATGGTCTTGAGGATTGATTCCGCCCTAGAGGTAAAATAAAAGTGCGGTGGGAGCGCGCCCTTACAAGTGAAAGTCCGGAATTCAAAATGTACTTGAGTAAAAAGTACAAAAGTATTGGTGTCAAAATGTACTTAAAGTACCAAAAGTAGAAAGTACTCATTATGCAGAATTTCACAAGTTTCCAAATGTATGACAATCTTTTGAAAATAGCAGATCTACAAGCTCACAATGCTGATGCATTGTGAGCTTGTAGATCGGCTATTTTCAAATGGCCGAAATATATATAGGGCTGAAGTGGGTAATGTATGTTTTGTAATAATTATTAAATAATTGTAGTGGAGTAAAAAAGTACAATATTTGCCTCTGAGATGTACTGGAGTAGAAGTAAGAGTACTGAAAATTGAAAATACTCCAGTAAAATAAAAATCCTCAAATTGTGGCACTTGAGTACATGTACTTAGTTACTTTACACCACTGCCCTAATTCATATGTATTTGGCCCTGGAGCCCTCTGAAAATATGCTGTGCCAGGTACACCCATACAAGATTCGTGAAATGTTTCAAAAATATTCCCAATTTCTCAAAAATGTTAAAGATTTATTTTTATTTTTATAGCAGATCTACAAGCTCACATTGCAATGCCTTGTGAGCTTGTAGATGTAGATTGATTGGCTGAAACCCCCTCAAGGACCCCTGGGGGTCCCCAGACCCCACTGTGAGAACCACTGACCTAGACTAGTGTTTCTCAAATTCTTGAATGTGAATGATTTAGCCACGGTTTCCCCATCTGAAAAGAGGCATACGTGTTTAAATTGTCCATTTAGCTGGGGACCCCCTGGAACCCCCTCAAGTACCCAGCGGACCCCACTTTGAGACTACAGACAATGCTGGTGATTCCACCACTAGACTTATAGTCTCTCAAGATAAGATGACTCTTCCACAATCTTCGAATGCTTCATAAAACTGTACAGAAACTGCACCTCAAAAAAAGTTGCGACAGGCAAGCTGTCATCTGTTTGTCATTTCCGTTCAAGAAAATACTGTACAGGCCTATTTTAAAATATCTTAAAAAAAATATATCCACGAATTTCCATCTCTGCTAAGCAGCAAGCAAGATAAGCTTTGACAAATTTTATTTATTTATTTATCTTCATCTCAATTTCAGCGCTTCCAATGTACAGACTGTTATAGGCGGAAGCATTTGACATTGTGTGAGCCGAGTCAGCCAACACACTGTCGAGAATAGATGCGTCCCAGCTTTTTCTACGACAGAGTGGCAGATCCCAAAATAGGAAAATTGCAGTGGTGGAAAAAGTACTCAAATGTTTTACTTAAGTAAAAGTATCAATACTGCAATGTATAAAAGTCTGGAATTCAAAATTTACTTGAGTAAAGGTACAAAAGTATTGGGCTAAATGTAGGCTACTTAAAGTAGGCTACCAAAAGTAGAAAGTACTCATTATGCAGAATGTTCCATTTATAGTTTTTAAAATGTATAAAAATCTTTTAAAATAGCAGATCTACAAGCTCACAATGCATCGCATCACGACGCATTGTGAGCTTGTAGATCTGCTATTTTCAAATGGCCGAAATGTATATAGGTCTGAATTGGTTAATGTATGTTTTGTAATAATAATCAAAATCTACAAAGTAAATAGTAACTAAAGTTTTCCAATAATTGTAGTGGAGTGAAAGTACAATATTTGCCTCTGAGATGTAGTGGAGGAGAAGTAAAAGTACTGACAATTGGAAATACTCCAGTAAAGTAAAAGTCCTTCTGAGTAAATGTACTTAGTCACTTTCCACCACTGAAAACGAGCATAATTCTTTCTGCGGCACCCTGTCTGTCACCAGACATCGTGCGCAGTGACATCGCCCTGGACAAGCAGAAGGGCTGTAAGCTGGCCAACCACCCCGACATGATGCTGGAGCTGCAGAGGGAGAAGGCAGCCACCATGCAGCTTGTGCTGCTCAAAGAGCAACTCTCCAACATCTACAGCAACATCACAATAACAGGTAAGAGAGATCACACACACACACACACACGCACGAACGCACGCACGCACGCCCGCACGCACGCACAAACGCACGCACGCACGCACGCACGCACGCACGCACGCACGCACGCACAAACGCACGCACGCACGCACGCACGCACGCACGCACGCACGCACGCACGCACGCACGCACACACACACACACACACACACACACACACACACTCACAATTAGCTCTGTTTTGGCATAAACAAGCACATTGCCACATAATATTGACATAAAACAGAATGGCCTGTGTGGGTTACACACACACACGCACGAACGCACGCACGCAGGCATGCTTGCGTGCGTGCGTGCACGTACATGGGCCCTCCTCTCTCTCTCTCTCTCTCTCTCTCACACACACACACACACGCTGTGGACAGACAAGCAGAGCAGATACGCTCATGCACATGCGTGCACACACGCGAGGTTCAAAGCATGCCGATATAAACCATCAGCTCTCAGAATGACAAATGTAATTTGTAAAAGAGGAATGCGGGGATGGATGGAGGGCTACAGCGGTGGAGGAGGGGTAGTAAACACAGCGCTGACATTTCCACTGGTTAGAGTTAACTCAACCCCACCGCAGGGGGGTCGCTGGGGTCTCGCCTTTTTGGGTGGGCTGCATTTCTTATCGGTTGCCGTGACTAACTAGAGTGGAGATGAAGGACTTGAAAAAGAACGCTTTCTGTGGAGACGTGAGTGACTTGTTGTGAGTATCCCGGTGTCGTGACAGAACGGGCTTGTCTGAGACCCCTTGATCATGGGATTCGCTAAAACGGTGGTTCCCAACCTATATATCCTGGATCCGGGCCCCTGCACTTGAAAGTCTCATAAACGTCCACGGCCCGTACGGCAGCCTGTCGGATAAGTGGTCAGAATGGGTGTAGAGCGCTTTTGGTTGAGATGTGAGTTATGTTTACTGGTGTGGTGACAGAATGGGGTGAGACCATTGATCATGGGTTTCCCTATAAACCTGGTGTTTCGCTGCGTGCCTGATGTGCGTTCTCGTGGGCCTGCATTGGGTCATCTTTTTCAAGCGAAGTTAAAGGGATAGTTCACCCCCAAAATGACATTTTTTCTATCGATTTCTATCTATAGACTTGAATTCATGGATATTTGTTAGTTTTTGTGTCATTCCTAAGCTAATAATTTGATGACCGTCAGCGGTTCCGGTAGGAGACACAAAGAGTCTACTTTGTGTCTCCTACCGAAACCGCTTTCTACCAGTCCGCTGGTCATCAAATTATTGGCTTAGGGATGCGACATAAACTATAAAATATCCATGATTTTCTTTTGGGTGAACTATCCCTTTAAGTTATGTTATGTATTGTGTGGCAGATTCTAAAGTAGCCGATTCATAAACTCTGTGACACATTGTGAGCTTCATGCAACGCCATCATAAATGACGTTCTTGAGTGACGTTCCTGGTGTAGCAAAAGAATGGACTTGTCTGAGACCGTTGATCATGGGACTCCCTAAAAACCTGGTGTTTTAACCTGGGGACCTCCCCCTTCATCCTGCACAGTGCTACGTGCCTGATGCATGTTCTTGAGGGCTCGCACTGGGTCGTCTTGTCAAGCCAGCTATGTTTCTGAACCAAGAATATGTATCATCAACATTCAAGCAGTGGTGGAAAAAGTACTCAAATGTTTTACTTAAGTAAAAGTATCAATACTGCAATGTAGAAGTACTCATTTACAAGTAAAAGTACGGGATTCAAAATATACTTGAGTGAAATTACAAACGTATTGGTATCAAAATGTACTTACAGGACCAAAAGTAAAAGTACAAAAAATCAGATCTACAAGCTCACAACGCGTCGCATAGCCTAGGTATAAAATAGGGCTAAAGTGGTTAATGTATGTTTTATAATGTAATCATTTATATCTGCAAAGTAACTAGTAACTAAAGTTTTCAAATAATTGTAGTGGAGTAAAAGTACAATATTTGCCTCTGAGATGTAGTGGAGTAGAATTAAAAGTGTAGACAATTGGTAATACTCCAGTAAAGTAAAAGTAGGGTACCTCAAAATTATACTTAAGTACAGTACTTGAGTAAATGTTCTTAGTTACTTTACACCACTGCATTCAAGTACTATGCAATTTGAATAGAGATCATAACTGATTCCCACCCTATCGGTACACAACTCGTCCTGGTCGATGCGGGAGGCCATCGGCTGCTGGGTATGGGTACTGGCTCACCTATAGCGGCTCGCTCGGGCACACCTCACACAAGCTTTAAGGCTTTGCAGTCGGCGTGTGAGCCTTGTTCATGTCCTGCTGAACCACCCATTGATCATACTCACGAGGCGGGCATTTGTCTGTCATACTCCAACCCAATCGTCACCATTGTACATTTCTGCAAAACACCGAAGTGTTGCATGCAACATTGTCAATGTTTAGGTTTAAGGTGAGGTGCGTTGCATGTCAACATTTGCGTTTAGGGTTAGGTTGAGAGGTTAGGTTTAGAGTTAGTTATTATGTACTTCGAATGTAAGTTTGAGTCAACATGGTCTGCATGTAGGCACGCGTACACGCAATGTTTTGGGGACTAGAAAACGTCCAGTTTCAACTCTATTCGCACTTTGTTTAAAAGTACAGTGACATTTCTTCTGGCGACCAGGCTGCATACTCGTGCACCGTGACAGGGTGGTACCCTCCCTCCCCGCCAAGTATGACGCAAGAGCAAAATGGCTGGCATGTGAATGTGGTTAATACCTTTTTAACAGAGTCAATATGCAGACAGTGCCGAATGAGGATCCATATTATGTTTTGTTTTTTGGGGGGAATAAAGCGTTCCCAACTGCAAACGTTGGAATCTGATCAAGAAAACACACAAAGACAGACGATCAATTGACATAAACACTTATAACACTTACAATGTGTCGAGGGAAAGCATCTGCAGTGGAAAGTATTCCCTCCAAACATCCCGTGGTCAGACGGTGGAATGTGAGACCACAGCAGGGGGACATCCTGAGATTTTCTGCAATTTTTTTCCAGAAAGCTATTGATGAATGTGTGGGAAGCTTCCAATTACACCTCAAGCTGAATCCAAGTTGAATGTGTCATGTGTGTGTGTGTGTGTGTGTGTGCGTGTGCGTGTGCGTGTGCGTGTGCGTGTGCATGTGCGTGTGCGTGTGCGTGTGCGTGTGCGTGTGCGTGTGCGTGTGTGTGTAGGGGGAGGGTGGGGATTCCCACGGGAGGACCCTGTGTGAATCATAGGAGGACACAACTAGTCTCAGTTGTTACAGTCAAAACATGCCCTACCTTGCACTCATCCCAGTACACAGTGAAATCCTCAGTGTTAATTTACTCTTACGGGTCCATTGGTAACATTGATGCACTCTCAGAGTTACAGGCGGATGAATTAGCAATTGTCCGTTGGGTGCGTGACACGGCAAAATCCTGCATGTTAACTTAACCCAGAAAGTGTAAACATGGACCTGGCAAAGGTCCATGTTGACACTCTCAGTATATGCATAGATGTGATTGCCAAGCTATCTTAGCCAGGTGGCATGTTATCTGTGACCCCGGCGATTCAGTCTGCACCAGACGCATAATCAGTTAAACCCTTGACCAGGGTCGTCCAGGGTTCTGTACTACCGTTTTTCCCTAAACAGCTGATACAAGCTGTGAGCGTGTAGATCTCCAGAAAAGGGACGCTAAGGTTCATGTGGTTAAATAAGTTTTAAACAAGAAATGATGACACAGTCATATTAATACCAGGTTGCTCTCTCCAGCGTCCCCGCACGGAACCAAATGGGCCTTTGGTCCTGTTCCATTTTGCTCGCGGGGTAACAAATCGCTGTTGGAGTCAAGTCAATAGTTTGTTTGGTGGCGACGACCACACTTTTCCTTTAATAATAGTTTGTTTGGTGGCGACGACCACACTTTTTTTGTTCTGGCCTATGATCCCATAGCATTGGGGGACGCCCGTCGTTCAGAGTATGGCCCATTGGCTTAAAAGACAGCCAATGATGAAAAGGTTGCCTAAAAGTGTTGAGAAAGTGTTTACTAAAGGGTAAATGGTCCCTTTATACAGCGCTTTACATTCACCCATTCACACACACATTCATACACCGATGGCGGAGGAAACCATGCAAGGCACCAACCTGCACATCGGGAGCAATTAGGGGTTCAGTGTCTTGCTCAAGGACACTTCGACACTAACTCTGGGGGAGCCCCCCAGCCCGGGATCGAACTGGGAACCTTGCGGTTTCCAGTTCACTCTACCCGGCCACTCTACCCCTGAGCCACTGCCGCCCCGCTTACTAGTTGATCAGTCTCTTCCTAGACCAGGCTGCAAGCAACCTGGTAAAAATCAATAATTCTGAGTCGTAAAGTCATAGATCCATCACGTGATGGATGACTGATGTCACAGGCTGGCCACATGAAGTCCCAAGATCCACACTGGAGCCACGCCGTTCCCATGTGGATCCTGAGATCCACATGATTTGATTTCTTTCCCCACACTAATATGGTCTCCTCACATCAACACAATGGGATTTGGGATCCAATTTGGCAAAGTTTCGCTTTAAAACAATGATGCATTGCTGTGAGACGTTTGTGCCAATGAATTGCCGATATGATGCATATCATGCGTGATCTATTCTCTTGTATTACAGCCAGTTTTCGCATAACAGTTTTGAGTGTCTATGACTCGGTGGGGGACATTGTCTGCTTAACCCATTCAATCCGGGAACGCATCTGTGTCATTTTAAGATTTCTTTGGCTATTCAAAAATAGCAGATATACAAGCTCGCACTACGAGCTTGTAGATCTGCTTTTTTTTTATCTTAAACATTTGTGCAAATCTTTGAATATATATATTTCTAAAGTGAACATTTGCTAACTCAAATCTTTGCTTCTTGGGGGTCCCTGGAACAACATATTTTGAGATGGGGGTCCGCGGCCAAATACATATAATTTTGGGGGTCCTTGACATGAAAAAGATTGAGAACCACTGATATATATAGCAACATAATTTTTTTCAAAAAAGAAACTGTTAGGATTTAGAAGACATTTATATAATCCCCAGAAGCAAAGATTTGAGTTAAAAATGTTCGCTTTAAAAATACACATTATTCAAAGATTTGCACAAATGTTCACGATTTTTTAATAGCCCAAAGAAATCAAAAAATGACACAGATTCTGTCACCGGTCTAAATGGGTTAAATGCTCATTTATTGTCATGGTTCCATCCTGAGGCCATGCAAGAGCGGAGTCACGAGAGAGAGAGCACGGTGGCTTTCTTTTTGTTTTGAGCAGGTGCCATCGTTTGTTATCGGGCTCGATGGAGGGGGAGGCGAGAGCCACAGCAGTAGGAGGACTTTATTTACTGAAGCAGATTCACTGTGCAGCGTTCTCACAGAAACCTCATTCCTCAACCTGGAGGGAGGGAGGGAGGGAGGGAGGAACGGCCCTACGGGAAATTTCCCAGATAAAAATCCAGAGTACACAAATAGACCCAAATGCATCGGTGGAAAAAGTACTCAATTGCTTTACTTACTGTAAGTAAAAGTATCAATACTGCCATGTAGAAATACTGTTACAAGTAAAAGTCCGGAATTCAAAATTACCTTGAGTAAAAGTACAAAAGTATTGGTATCAAAATGTACTTAAAGTACCAAAAGTATAAAGTACCAAATAGCAGATCTACAAGCTCACAATGCGTCGGCCCGCGACACATTGTGAGCTTTTAGATCGGCTATTTTCAAATGGCCAAAATATAGGACTGAAGTGGTTACTGTATGTTTTGTGGTAATTATCAAAATCTACAAAGTAACTAGTAACTAAAGTTTTAATAAGTAAAAGTATAAGTATAATAGTAAAAGTATAATATTTGCCTCTGAGATGTAGTGGAGTAGAAGTAAAAGTACTGACAATTGGAAATACTCCAGTAAAAGACCTCAAAATTGTACTTAAAGGAGGAGTTCACCCCAAAAAAATCTTATTTTATATCAATTGCACGCCCCATGAAGCCTTGAATTCATGGATTTATTTTTGTTTTTGTCGCATTCCTAAGCCAACTATTTGATGACCGTGTGTATTTCCGGTAGGAGACACAAAGAATCTACTTTGTGTCTCCTACCGGATACACTAGTCGGTAGGAGACGGGAATCAAATTATTAGCTTAGGAATGCAGCAAAAACTAAAACAAATCCATGAATTCAAGGCTTCATGGGGTGTGCAATTGATAGAAAATAAGTCATTTTTTGGATGAACTACTCCTTTAAGTACAGTACTTGAGTAAATGTAACTTAGTTACTTTACACCACTGCCCAAATGGACCCTAACCCATTTGTAACTCTGGAGTTTGCACAAATGAGGATCATGAGGGAGGCTTTAATTTTATTTCATGTGTTGTGTTTCTCTCATTTAATCTTAGATCAATATATTTGCCATCGGATAAAACCACCACTGGTTGACAAGGGGGTTACATTCAACACATTGTGGGCTTATTTCTAAATGTTCACCCCCAGAATAGGGCCGCTAGGGTTCAAGTTAATCCCGTTAACGTTGCAGTATAGGTTAAACGGCAGTCCCTGCAAATGCATTTGCAAATGCATATGTATTTTGTATGCTGTGCAAAGGGTTTGCTTGTGGTCCTGTGTTCTCCGGAGTGCAGTGGAGTACTGCAGTAATATGGGCTACAGAGGCACAAGGCTGGCGTTTAAATATGTCTGGTAACAATCAGCGTAGCCACACTGTGTGTGTGTGTGTGTGTGTGTGTGTGTGTGTGTGTGTGTGTGTGTGTGTGTGTGTGTGTGTGTGTGTGTGTGTGTGTGTGTGTGTGTGTGTGTGTGTGTGTGTGTGTGTGTGTGTGTGTGTGTGTGAAATCTTGTGTGGATTTGAGCTTATTCGTGTGTGTGGGTGTGCGTGTGTGTGCGTGTGTGTGTGCGTGCGTGTGTGTGTGCGTGTGTGTGTGTGTGTGTGTGTGTGTGTGTGTGTGTGTTTGTGAAGGCAGGTGGTGTTTAAAGGTCGTTTAACAGCCTCGCTCCATCCTTTTCCACTCACCACAGCGTGACCTTTGACCCTCGCTTGTTAGAGCTATCAGTAATGGGGCCACTCTGAGCGCCAACACACACACACACACACACACACACACACACACACACACGCACACCCACACCCACACCCACACACACACACACACACACACACACACACACACACACACACGCACACACACACACACAGTGATGAAAGTACCCTAAATTCAGACAAGGCAAAGGTCACGGTCACTGTCACCCCATGGTGAGTTATTCCTGTTCTCTCTGTCTGTCTGTCTGTCTGCCTCCCCCTTCTCTTTCCCTGTCTCTCTATCTCTGATTCTTTCCCTCTTTCTCTCTCTCCCTCTCTGTCTAACTCTGTATCCCCCCTCTCTGTTTCTCTCTCTAGTGTAGCGTTAGCTTAGCAGTCTGCATTGTGATTTCATATGAGCATTGTGTGTTTATTTAGACTATGAGGCAGTCAGTTCAACTTGTGACCTCAAGAATCCTAAACCACAAGTATAAAGTTTTTAAAGGGAGACTATTTAAGAATTTCTCAAAGTTATTCCCATGACCAGAGATGGTCCAACTGATATGCATATACAAAACAAAATGTAATCGTGTGGATCTCGGATCCACAGTGGAACGGCGGGACTCCAATGTGCCTCTCGGACTTGGTGTGGCCACGCCTCTGATGTCAGCCGTCCATAACTTCAGTCTTCTATGGCATAAATATGACATATGACTCAAGGCAAGGTTTCAGCCCGATCCCCAGCCCCATTGACTTCCATTATAAAATCAAAGTTAAATATTTCAAAAAACATATGCGAGACATATGTGAAAAATAATTAGTGGCCTGTCAGTGTGAACAAGAAATTTGGCGCTGGTCGGTCCAGCGGTTTGCAAGATTAGCTCCGGACACAGACACACAGACAGACAGTGAGACAGACAGACAGACACGGCCGCGCCGTAAAAACTCTCTCAAGTGATAAAACCAGAGAGGCAAGTGTCAAACTTGTGATGTCATCCAGGAAGCTTAGCAGATGATGGGAGACAGGGTTTTGTGTGAGTTTTTATAGTGCTCTCTGATCTACACGAGAAAACCCACCCTTAACCCCTTCCTCCTGTTTACAGCTCTACTAGTCAGCTTGATTCATTCTCTTAAAGGTGAATTTGACTTTAAAACACTTTTGGGGTCATTTTCATATCTACTTGGGATTTTGTGTGCAATATTTATATATTTTATATTAATTTGATCCTCATATAAGTCCATTCAACTTCAAACTCCATGTTAGACTCATTGAAAACACACGTGCTTGCTTCTGGTGACGGATATTGTCCATCTAATTGAGGGAGGAGACCTTAATTTTTCCATTAGTTATTTTATTATGTTAATATTTTATGTATGTACAGTTACAGCAAGGAGTCCTGTAAATCCATGCATGAAATCCATGAAGTCCATGCATGAAATAACTAACTGGAAAAGGTCTCACCATTCACTAGAAGGACAATTTCAGTCACCATAAGCATGGACATATGTTTTCAATGAGTCTGACATGAAGTTTGAAATTGAATGGGCGTGTCTGATCAAATGAATATCAAATTGAGTTTTTATACCTTAAAAACTGTCTGGCGTGCATGCAAAAGTCAGAGTAGACATGAAAATGACCCCAGAAGTGTTTTAAAGTGAAATTCCCCTGCAAAGGGGAACCAAGTATAAATCAGCCATATCAGCAGCTGCAGACTTTCTATCTGAGGGTGAGAGTTGTGCAAGTTCAAAAATATTGACTGAACTGCCAAAGGCAATTCAAATAATTTATAGGGATTCTTGAATTCCCTCATTGTCACTCTTCACTTCATTTGATTTTCACCGGAATACTTTATTGATCTTGTAATGGAAATTATTTTGGCCAACCACAAACATTTAAAACCTATTTCAACACATAATCATAAAAATGATGATAGTCAAGGACGGAAACGTCTGCTGCTTTTCAAATGGACTTATTCATTTATTTTCACTTGTGCTGCTTGTGTTTGTCACAGATATCTTAAATTAAAGACAACATTTCAGCATCAATCTCAACATGTGGAAAAAAAATTTAAGGCTTTCTAGCCCAGGGACATTGTGTGTGCGGTGTGCAGATATAGTATCCGTCACAGTACGATTGGAAAACCAGTCAGATTGAAAAAGGTGCACTCAGTTTCACTGACGGAGGCGTGCCGCCTGAAGGTGACTTGAGCCACGAGAGGCACCGCCGAGCAAGCTGAAGCAAGGGAGTCGCCGTGCCGAGCGTTGCAAAGTCACCTTTAGTCGACTCAGCGCCGTCCGAGTCATGTAACGATAGGGACAGAATCGTAAATCATCGTCACCCCCTAGCCTCAGTACCTCCGAGACGTCATTTCCTTTTTTGACGGGGGGCCCGCCCCGCCGCGGGGGAGCTTGGGGGGTGAACTCGAAGAAAACGAGCACTCCTTTTTCAATCTGACTGTTTTTTCAATCATACTGTAACATATCTGCTGCAGACATATAATACATATAACTAGAAAAAGTGCTCCTCGGAGCACAGGTCTCCGCCAGGTCAGGTAGGTTATTTTGGCCTCCTGGTGGCACTATAATAGGCCAATGTGAAAAGGGTGCCATTTCTTCCTAGGCCGTGCACGGCAATCGGACACTGCATTCATGATTTGAGGCATTTTGTTCTAAAAATGTGTTTTGCTAAATTTGACCTGCTGGTGGCGCTACAACAGGCCAATGTTAAAAGGGTGGCATTTGTTCCTCAACATAGTGTGAATGTGCGTGGAAAGTTTCACCGCAATCAGACATCAATCAGTTCATGATTTGCGGCATTTTGTTCCAAACAAGGCACTACTGCAAACTTTAGATGTTAATCTTAGCCAATCAGGATGGAATATGAAAAATCAAACAGATCCGTCTTGATCACATGACTATAGAGATCATGTGTACCGATTTGCGTGAAATATGGATAAAATAAAATGGGAAGGAGTAATATAAAAAAATGTTTTACATAAGTCGGCCTCTTGGTGGCGCTATAAAAGGCAGATGTGAAAAATGCAGGGCAAAGGTTTTTCCTTGGCCTCTAGGGAGTGCACATACAAAGTTTTATACAGATCGGTGCAGTTATAGGTAAAAACACGAATCGGCCTGTTATAGTGCCACCATGAGGCTGATTTGAACATTTTTAAGTGGCATTTCTTCTTCGGCATAGTGAGAATGTGCGTGCAGAATTTCAGGGAAATTGCATGCTGTGATCATGATTTGAGGCATTTTGTTCAAAACGGAGCACTCCTGCAAACATTGGAAGCCATTTTTAGCCAATCAGGATGGAATATGAAAAATCTGAAATACTGCCTCGATTATGATTAATGAATGATGTTTTATTTTTAAACTGAAAATAGCAGCTCTACAAGCTCATGCTTGATGAAAAATCTGCTACTTGATTAATAGATAAGTCGGTAATTGGTTCTAAATAATGGTTTTGATATATTTGCGGTTAATTGCCCAGCCCTAATAACACCCCCCTTTATAATGTTTCTGGATGAATTATAATGCTTAATTTATAGCGAATGCTTTATTTTCAACTGATCTACTCTCAACGTGTTGCATCAGGCAACACCGGGCAAGCTGATAGCGTGTTTTCTGTTGGCAAGGCATCCTTAAGGCAAACATTGACATCATTTTGTTCTTATTCGGTAGTTGCACCTCCAACATTTTCGAACTTGCCAAACAAAGTTCTCACAGTCACAGAACACCGTGTGATATGTCAGATACTCGATGCGATCGTGTTTTATATTGTTTTAGCAACGTACCATGGACTGTTTTGAAGAAACGTTGGCTGTGGATAATCCCACACTGTTGCTTTTTGTATTGAGCCTCATACATGCCTACTGTATTGTCCCTCATTGCTCTTCTGCACCGGCACCACTGTCAGAAAACAGTTACAGTTACTCATACTGTAAATATATTACAACAAACATTCACAACCAGATGGAAATGAATTAATGGAGAGACATAGCCCGCACTTTGTCCATTGTGTCTGTTGCCAGAAATGGTGAAATCTCAAAGCATGTCGGAGATTGGTGAAAATAAACAGCGGAGATCCTGGCAAAATACTGAGGTGGCAGGGTCTATCTAGCATTCAGAGCATATAAAACACTTTCATCCTCACCAAACTTTCTTCGGTTCGGCAAGCCCTTCCGAAGCCGAATAATGTTCATTATGAGTACATTATGCTGCAGCCTTTAGTGAGGAGCTTAGAAAGAAAGTGATAAGTAATTACAAAGTACAGTTTTCATTCTGGATTGAACGAGTCAGTGACTGGGAGTAAGTGGATGAAACTATGGGGGGAACATTCACATATCGATTTCCCCATGTGTGAAAGCAGCTGCCCTCTGGGCTAAACTGTGATTAATCTGATTAATATTTTTAATCTATTGACAGACCTAGTCGCAACATGACGCATTGTGAACTTGTAGATCTGCTATTTTTGGTGAACGTTCACCCCAGAAATAGGGACGCTGCAGTTGTGGTTAACCACATGAGCCCCATTTTCAAACATTTTCAAAATCCTTCTAAATTATTCCGAACATATTTCAAATATAAGATTTATTTTAAAGTTTCGCCTATACTGACACATGCCCAAAATAGGGACTCCAGTGTAAGTGTTTTGTAAATAAATGAGGGGATGACATTAGAGGAGCATAAGGTTGGCTTCATGAGCAGTGGAGTAACTGGCTGGTTGATAGCAGTGGCGTCCCCAGGAATTACATTGGGCAGGCGAGATTTGTTTTTTGCAGCCCCACCTCCCCCCCCCCCTCTATTAACCCCCAAAAAAGACATTTCAACTCGATGGAAAATCGGCGATCGAGTGGCCGTTTTCAAGATGTTTTGGCCATTATCTCTGGAACGGAAGGTCCAATCTGCTCAGTTCAAAGCTTGTTGGATCTGTGCCTTTGAGGACATTAAGCACGCAATGACACCTTTTCGGGTTATTTGGGTTTTCTAGGGGAGGCGAGATCTTAGTTGGGCAGGCGACCGCCTGTCCTGCCTCTCCAGTGGGTACGCTTCTGGTTGACAGGCAGACAGAGGCTGTGTTTATAGAGCAGTGGTTTTCAAAGTGGGGTCCTTGAGGGGGACCAGGGTGAAGTATTGATGGTTAAGAGTTACGGGGAGTCTGTGGCCTGACGCAGTGTTCGCGACTTCGCGGCCCACCCATCTGACCACTTAACATAAGTGGCTCAGATGGGTGGGCCGCATGCGTTTTTTTTTTTTTTTTTCCCAGAGCAACTAACATTAAGTTCCCGTTCATTGGTATCACAATGTAAACACATTTTTCAAAAATTGTGAAGAGACATTTTAACCATTGCTATATTAAGTAGTTAATATAGCATGACAATCATTTTAACCTGTTTATCAATTTATAATGTTGGCTATTGAAAAATAGCAGATCTACAAGCTTACAGCAGTACATCTGTTATTTTTGAAAATGTTTGGATTTTTTTTAAATAATTCTCTTCTGGGGGTCCCTGACACAAAACCTTTTCAGATGGCCTAATACATATCAATTTGAGTATGCGAAGAAGTTGGAGAACCACTGTTTTAAACATTATTTTTTAACATAATAATAATGATTAAAATCTGAGTCTCAGTTAGTTGGGGGCAATAAATGTCCTCATGGTGCACCAGTGGGCCCCGGCCCACAGGTTGAGAATCCCTGGCCTAATGCAAACCAAACTGGGGGGGGGGGGTCCGTGAAAATGTAAACGTTTGAGAACCACTGTTACAGGATATTGTGAGCATATCCACCCTGCTTGTCCATGCCCATCCTCTCTCCCTCCGTCTCTCATGCTGCTCGCTCTCTCAGTCTGACCTCACATGGTATCGAGTGACTTGAATGTTTACAAGGTCTAGTCGATTGTTAGGCTAATGTAAATATTGCTGTGAATATATCAGGCACTAATATCTAGAACAGTCTCTTTGTACTCAATCTGGGAACCCATCGCCAAATGAAAAGGAAAAACAGCGCCCTCTGTTGTTTTTAACTATCTCACTTGGCTCTGGGAGGAAGTCGACGTAGCACCCGTGCGCAAGGAAACCAGGGTTTTGGTCTGCCTTCAGCCTTTCACTTCCGGTGGTGCGACTATGTTTTCATTCCCACTAACAATATTTCTACACGGAACACTAACACCACTTCTCCCAGAGAACATGGATCGTTTTGGTTATAAGCCCACTTGTTTCTATGATGAAAGAGCAAGTTAAAAGGAGGCACGGTTGCGCAGTCGGTAGCGCTGTCGCCTCACAGCTAGAAGGTCCTGGGTTCGATTCCCGCCGGGGACGCTGTGGGCACTGGGGGCGTGTCTTCTCCTCCGCGTCATCAGCGCCCATACCCTAGGTGGGGTTGGCGAAAGGGCCTACTCTATGTGGAGTTTGCATGTTCTCCCCGTGTCTCCTAGGGTAGTTAATACCCTCACAAAAACATGTAGTAATCCTGGTCGCTATACCGCCTCCCCCATGACAGCCGGGGCGCCTGATGGAGGGGAAGGGAACTGGTTGGAATAACGTGTTCCTTCCACGCGCTACGTCCAACCAGGGAAACTCCCCCCTGTCAGGTGACAAGAAGGTCAGTTGGCTCTCATGCCTGAAGGAAGCATGAGCTCGGCCCTGGCCTCCCTACTGTGGGGGACTGGTGTAGTGCTGGTGTAGGGCTGGTGTAGCGCCCAGGATCACTTAGGAAATTGGCACCGGGTGAAAAAAAATGGGTTACAAAAATCGCGGGATAAAAATTTAAGAAAAAAAAAAAGAAAGAGCAAGTTAAAATGTGAAATATCTTTCCGTGGTTTTGTCTGCTCCGAGGACGCTATTGTTAAATGAGTTTCGGTTTGTATCTAGTGGGGAAGGATCGGCAGACACGTAAATCCCGCCCACTACATTTGATTGGGTAAAGCGCGGCCTGCTTCCTGATCTGAAGGCACGCCCACTTGTAGGCCAGTGCGTACGCGATATGACGAACCCCCCGACAGATTCAAACGCAGAGCAGAATCTGTTCTTGAGAGATTACTTTGTACTAGACCAGACAGAACTCTTGTATAGCTTACTATGAGATATTCAGTGCATCCTCTACAGCAAGGGTTCCCAAACATTTCTGGCCGCGACCCTCCAAAATAATCATATTTGAACTGGAGACCCCCCCCCCCCCACCCTGACAAGTACTGGTCCACAGAAAAATATAGTGAAAATAGACGAACTCGCACTGCGAGTGGTTGTTGTGAGCTTGTAGATCGCTATTTTCAAAATGTTTGCCTCTTGTCAATGATTGTGACGCTATATTAACTACTTTTGCTGGGGACCCCCCCCCCCCCCCCACCCCCAAAGGACCCCTTGGGGTCACCCCACTTTGAGAACCAATGCTCTACAGGAAACTTGAGAAGTACCACGATATATTCATGTTGGAGTTTAACCACATGAACCCTATAACGTCCCTATACTGGGGCGGAAATTCTGCGAAAATAGCTGATCTAGAAGATAATAGTCTTCTACTAGCGGACCTAGTATAGAGAGCAATGGGGGGACGCCGATCAACTAAGTATATATAAAGTTTAAGTGGTTAAATCAACACTTTACCAGTTTCAATAAGACAATGCATGGCATAAAAATTACGACATGCATGGCTTTGCTGGAGGGTCGATTTGAGATTAACATTTAAAGCAGCGCAATGTAACTTTTTAACAATTACTGTACAGTATATAGTATATACATACTGTAGTGTATAGTATATATCATGTCCTACAAAATTAAAAAGTTACATGTTTAAGCAATAACAATCATCCTTCTATAAATGTATAGACTCAGGGGGGGTCCCCCTGTGTTGGAAGACAATGAGTTTCATCCTGGCATTTGCCAAGGCGCCAAGGCAGAACTGCCAGTCAAACCGAAAACTGGCCAATCACAGTGCGTCCTCGCCGGACATGCTTGCATAGACTCTTGGTTTAATGAAGTCAAAGACGTTGGCCGCCATGTTATTTGTGTCCAAAGTGGCCACTGATACCCCAAACTACAAGTGCTGCTTTAACAAAAGATATTCTGATTTACTTCCTTGGCCTACTGGCAGCGTGCAAAGGAAATTTGATTAGCGTGAAGGTGTTTTACAGTGACTTATGGCTTCAGTCTCAGCATTTCACTAGCGATGATACTAATAGTAGAATTATCACCACCATCATAAATGAGACATCATGTCACCAGCCAAGTCCAAATTCACATACTCACTCTAAGCCGCTAAGGGGACTTAAAGCAGAGCGTAAAAAGTCTGAAAACACAAACATTTTGGGAGAATTTACTAAAACATCTGTGCTGTACTTGAAAATGTTTTCATCAAAACAAGTTGGCTCAGCTGTGTATATTCAGGGGGCCGCTGGATCACATGCGTATTCAAAATCAAAACACATTTATTTTTGGTAATATTGGGAAGCATGCCGCTTTGTCTTATCCCTGTTAGTGTCGGTGTGAGATTTGAGCCGATGTTTTAATCCCCTGTGCTCTTCATCCTGTGTTGTTTAAACTGTTTCCACAACAGAAATACGCACGCACAAACGCACGCACACACACACACACACACACACACACACACACACACACACACACACACACACACACACACACACACACACACACACACACACACACACACACACACACACACACACACACACACACACACACACACACACACACTACTACTACAGAGTGGGCAAGCATGCCAAGCTGGGCATGGTGGAGTTAGGAATTTGGATGGATTTAGCTGATAGAGTTTCTGCTGGTCTCCAGTTGGAGACTCCCTACAGAGAGTGTGTTCTGCCAGGTGTTACAACCGTACCGCTGCTGTGTGCACAGCTGTGGTGTAAAGTAACTAAGTACATTTACTCAAGTACTGCACTTAAGTACAATTTTGAGGTACTTTCACTTTACTGGAGTATTTCCAATTTGCAGTACTTTTACTTCTACTCTACTACATCTCAGAGGCAAATATTGTACTTTTATTCCACTACAATTATTTGAAAACTTTAGTTACTAGTTACTTTGCAGATATACATTATTACATTATAAAACACACATTAACCACTTAACCCCAATTTTATACCAAGGTTATTTGAAAATAGCCGATGCGACGCGTTGTGAGCTGGTAGATCTGCTATTTTCAAACATTTTTGTACTTTTACTTTTGGTACTTTAAGTACATTTTCATACCAATACTTTTGTACTTTTACTCAAGTAAATGTTTAATTTCGGACTTTTACTTGTAACAGAGTACTTCTACATTGCAGTATTGATACTTTTACCTAAGTAAAACATTTGAGTACTTTTCCCACCACTGGCTGCTCAGCTGCCTCATCTCTGCCGTGACGGCAGGACCATCACCATAATCTGCTTTGATTCTCTCACGACCATTACGGTTTTATTGGAGATGAAATATCAGCTGTGGATGTTAAACAAAGCTAGGGTGAAGCTCCACTGCTCAGTTGTGTGGTTTTCTTTTTTACACATGTTGAAAAGCCTGGATGTTCGTTTAACCCTGAGCATTTACAAATGGTTATATTTGTACACATTCGAGTTTACAAATTGGGTAAATTAACACTGGGGATTTTGCTGTGTGCAAACAACAGATGGGAATCAAAAGTCACATTGCTGCCCAGAAATAATCAATTTTTAGTGTTTGGTTTTATGCAAATGATGCACAAACATGTGAAATGGGGTATGTTCTGTCAAGTATGCACTAATTTGCACAGTAGACAAACACTTACTGGTGGATGAATTCAGAACAAAATAATGTGTTTATTAAACAAAATAACATTTGGAAAAAAAGAAATGTTTCCGTGTGAAACAGAAAAGTGCAAGAAAACTAATGTTGCCTTCTGTAACGTAGGCTATTATATATAATATATATATATGCTTTGTTGAATTTAGCTTTACTCAAAATAATCATACAAACCTTTACTTCCCCCTGTGTCACTAGCCTTAAATTACTACTAGATTGAGTCAAGTCTGGA
>NC_137619.1:43772077-43789577 GCF_963280865.1 Gymnoscopelus braueri
CAATACTTTTACTTCTACTCATCATCACAGAGGCAAATATTGTATTTTTTATTCCACAACAATTATTTAAAAAATGTAGTTACTTTGTCAATTTTGATTATAATTACAAAACAGACATTAACCACATCAGCCCTATGTACTTTGGCTATTTGAAAAGAGCCGATCTACAAGCTCACCATCCGCGACGGGTTTTTAGCTTGTATCTGCTATTTGTATCCATTTTATCCATTTGAAAACTTGTGAAATGGGACATTTCATGCATAATGAGTACTTTTACTTTTGGTACTGTAAGTATATTCTGATGCCAATACTTTTATACTTTTACTCAAGTAAGATTCTGAATACAGGACTTTTCAGAGCATTTCTACATTGTGGTACTTAGTAAAACATCAGAGTACTTTTTCCACCACCGCCCAGAGCTCTCTTGGCAGGTTGGCCAGAGTCACTGCATGTTTACGGAAGTGATTTGATCCTGTATAGAATGTTACGCTAATGTCCTACTCTTTCAACTACTTAGGCTGGGACTAAACACACTCATTAGTCTCGCACAAATATTTGTGTGTCCGCTTGTTTGCGTGTGTGTGTGTGTGTGTGTGTGTGTGTGTGTGTGTGTGTGTGTGTGTGTGTGTGTGTGTGTGTGTGTGTGTGTGTGTGTGTGTGTGTGTGTGTGTGTGTGTGTGTGTGTGTGTGTGTGTGTGTGTGTGTGTGTGTGTGTGTGTGTGTGTGCGCGCGTGAGTTACATTAGGTTAGGCTCTGAGACTTGCTCTATAACATCCCTCCTTGCGTGGAACAGTGTGGAAGTGCGTTGAGTTTCGAGCAACAAAGAATAGGCCTACAATGAAATATGAATCTAATTATCTATAAATTCCAGGAATTTCTGTATGTATGCATACTTTTATTTGTCTGTCTGAATTTTCCTTTGCATACCTCGACAACCGCTCATCCCATTGACTTAACACTTGGTGGGCGTACCGCTTAGGGCTCGAGGGAGTGCAGTGTTGAGTATGAAGTCAATGGGAGGGACGGTTCTCTGGAACGCCTGCTCCCAACAGCCACGAGCTCCAAAGGGCCACGGCCCTCTACAACTGCTGCAAGTAGGGTTACCAGCTACCTGAAATTCAAATAAGGGACCCCCGGCCGGTTGTCCCTTATTACCAAGAACAATAAGGGATGCCCAGAAAAATATCAAATCTCAATGTATATGTACAGTTTTTGTTTTCTAGTAGCCTGGCCGGACATCTAGTAGCCTAGAATATAGGCTATATACTATTATTACAATGACAAAATGAAGTCCTTTTCATAACTGTTGCGGTATATGGCGTTCCAAAGCTCAAGTGTCCTACTTTTACTTAAGAATAAGAATAAGAAAGTCTGCGCACTGTTCTCAAGCTAAAAAAAAACTAACTTTTTATTTATGCAACGTTTCGACCTTTAGGTCTTCATCAGGAAATATCTACTTGTACTTACACACACACACTTAAATATCATTGCGGACCCCCAGGCGAATGGTTCGTGGGGATCCAGTGGCGCTGTGCTCTGTTTTGCTGCCTGCTAACAACACGTCTAACAACACGTCTCTCCCAGACGTGTTGTTAGCTTGTAGATCTGTTCTGCAAAAATATGACGTATATTGCGTCAGAGGACTTGCGCAATCATTTAGTGCGTCAAATATGAGCCAGTAAACAAATTCAAATGTATGGTGAACTATTAAAAGTAGCCTATGCAATGATGGATTTTTCTGTGATTTTTTGGGGGAGATTAGACATGTGGTCTGCAAGAAAGAGGCGCAACAAAATAAGAAATTAGGATAAACAGGGTGTAAAGAAATGCGGATAAACAGGGCGTGGCTTCTAAGGCAAATGTATGAATGAATATTAAGCACTTGAACCCCAACATCCATATTCTAGGGGGAACATTAGCCAAAAATAGCCATTCTACATAGCTTGTAGATCGGCTATTTTTGGCAACGAGATTTGGTGTAGAAAGAAAGAATGCAGTCCAAGAAAAGATTAAACTATGACAAATGAAAGTGTGTCCCTTATCAGTTCAATAAGGGACACGTCTTTTAGTTTCCAACAAAGGGCCGATTCCGTCTAACTAGGAGCCAAGCAATTGGCCCGATCCGAACAGGCATGCATTCCGGAAGTGCAGCTGCCACTAATGCTTTTAATTCCAGTCACAGAATGGTCACCCATCTTTCAGGTCTTATTTCCTCATTTTCTCTAATGATGACTTGAAATGCCATCATGCATTTGCTGTAACCTTAGTCTGATTTGAAAACAGATCTGAGCATGACCAGGCTCTCACTCTTGGTTTGTGCAACTATTGGATATCTCTCATGAATCCTTGCCTGCAGTTTCAAATTTCAGATGAACTCTGCTGCCGTCTGTTGAGGTCCAATTTGCCTTAATGGAAGATAGCATCCCCTGTTGAGCACAAGACAGCAACACTGTTATGAAGTGGGTTTTCTTCCAAGAAAGAATATATCGAAGAAAAAGCATCTCCGCTCAACGACCAAATCTTTTCCTAAACGTACAGAGCTGCCAACCTGAGCCAATAGCGTTTAGTCTCACAACCACAGGAAACTTCAGCTTCATTATGTCCTTCTCTGTTGAAGCCCTGTTTATTAAAAGCCCCCCCGCCCGCCTCTAAAGTTCCAGCTTGCATAAGAGTTTGGTACGTTTGTGCCTTTGCCACTGGAGTGTCCTCTTTTATATGATTTAATTTGCTCTGACTGTGTGCCTGGTCGGGTTGTCTTGGATGGCGTTAGCGGCCATTAATCACTCTCGTGTCCTGCTGAGCTTTGAGATCCGCAGATCCACAGAGCAGCTCTCAGACTTGGGGGGGGGGGTTGGAGAGAGAGAGAGAGAGAGAGAGAGAGAGAGAGAGAGAGAGAGAGAGAGAGAGAGAGAGAGAGAGAGAGAGAGAGAGAGAGAGAGAGAGAGAGAGAGAGAGAGAGAGAGAGAGAGAGAGAGAGAGAGAGAGAGAGAGAGAGAGAGAGAGAGAGAGAGAGAGAGAGAGAGAGAGAGAGAGAGAGAGAGAGAGAGAAATGAGTAAGCAAAAACAATGAGTAAAGTGGGGGTATTTCAGCCGCTGCAACGTTCTAATGCTTAATTTATACATCGAATGATGGTGGCATGTAACATTATCGCACTCATGAGTGGCAGGTGCGACACATTAAGAGCTTGTAGATCGACTATTTTCTACGCTATAGTAATTATAAACCAGGCGTACAACTGTTTTGTCTCGTTGCAAATCTTTGTTAGGAACTGGGCCTACAACAACAATAGTGTGATACCGTGAATAAGCAGCTTCAGTGGGCACCCCTGCAAGGCTTTGAGGCTAACCCCAAGCTGGATGGTAGAGAATAGTACCACAGGTGTTCTAATAAGGCTATTGACGAGAGGGAATGGATGGATGGATGGATGGATAGATGGATAGATACCTTATTGATCCCGTGGGGGAAATCCAGGCGCCAGAGACAGCACAGCAGTATAAGTTACAGATACAGGTCAAAGAAGTACAATAGGTACAGACGAATAACATCACAATAAAGACAACCTCAAACAAATATGAATAAAGTATACAGATGTGTACACTGTACAACCTATACAATCATCCCGCCTGGTGCAAGAGACGCTGTCAATAAACATAAAAGTATACAGACGTACACTATACAATCTTCCTGCCTGATGCAGAACATGACAAAGAGACGGCAGGTAACGTTACAGGTGACGACAGATTGGATGTTACAATAGTCACACAAACGCCATAATGCTACTAAGTCCGTTGGCCTTTGCGTGCCTCGTTATACAAACGGGACAAAGGACTGAGGAAGCCCCTCCCGCCTCATCCGAGGGTAGAGGAATAAGTCCTTCCTATGGGGAGAGGTAAGGCAAGTCGTTGTTCTGTATCATCTCATCGTTGCCTCCTTATCTTGGTTTTGCTCTGCTAGATCACCTTCTAAGACAATCAAGCCTTTGACCTGAAACATCTATTCACTTCAGAAACAAGCCCGATATCCGATAAGGTTCAACCCCCGCAGCTATCCAGCTGGCTTCCATAGGGATTTGTACATCTCTTCCAACCTGGCTCCACCACCTCTCACTAACAACAGCCAAACGTCAAGTTGTCCCGTAGCCCCACAACCTAAACCAGAGTTCCAGGAAACAGCCCAAACACAAACTACCTAACAGGAGAAATGACACATTCGACAACAAAGTGAAACGGACTCTGTTGCAGAATTGGGACTGTTTTGTTTCTGTGTGGTGTTTTTCCGTGAGGCTATTGTTTACATTCTGTCGTGTATACCGGGAGATACAGATAGAACAACTATGGACGGGAACGGATTAAACTGTGTTTTTTTGTTTACACTCGTTGTTTTCGACTGAAAGAAAACCTGCTTGGGCAATTGTTGGCAGTGTATTCAGGTCGTAAACTCCACTGGTTGTCATGAGAGAAAAGCATGAGGGGCTGTGTGTGTGCGTGTGTTTGTGTGTGCGTGTTTGCGTGTGTGTGTGCTTGTGTGTGAGCGTGTGTGCGTGGGTGTGTGTGCGTGTGTGTGTGCATTTTGGTCAGATGGAGCATTAAAACATTTCTGTCAGCCTGGCTATTTGTTTATTTATAAATCTACCGAATGTGCCAGAGGGGTGGATTGACACATATGGAATAGAGTTTTCTTCGTAAACCTTTTTTTTTTGTTCACTGAGACCAACAACAGATAGTGGTTTGGCAACATCATCAAATCAACATGTTCTAAGACGTTTATTGGCTCATTAGAGGCGTGATAGAGTCGTAATGTTGGATGTGTAACCAAATTGTTTTCCTTCCTATTTTCAAAGTCTGTTTTTGTTTTTGTTATTTGGCTTGAATGTGCTATAACTGGTACCTTGGGATTTTTACTCGAAGATTTAATTGCATGACTATATGATTCATGGCTACAAGACACCAGACTATATTATATAACTATTCCACAGATTTACTACAGAGAAAGACCATTTAACTGACCTTAGACCATTTGCATAATGTTAAATTGTAAGGCTTGACAAGATTCTGATTTACATTGATATGAGCAGACAGACAGACAGACAGACAGACAGACAGACAGACAGACAGACAGACAGACAGACAGACAGACAGACAGACAGACTAAGATTAAGTTGACCGGGGTCCCTAGGGCTCTATACTTGGTTCACTTGGTTCCTTTTCCCCCACAAATCTTTCTGCTGAAAATAGCCGATCAAAAAGCTCAGAACGCTTCAGGTTGCACATTGTGAGCTTGTAGATTGTCTATTTGCGCCAAATGTTCACCTATTTTCGTTCAATCTTTGCCATATTATGACATGTCCAGAAAAGGGATGGTAAAGTTCATGTCGTCAAAGGACCACTTGGACAGTGGACAGTTCAGAAATCTGCCTACCAGTGACATCATGTGTCACAAAGTGGCAGGTTTGACCATTTCAAACATTTTAGATTTTACATTTCATTTTTTATTAACGCAAGAACAATTGTTTCTATTCTAGCATGCTAACTTTCCCGGAATAGAAAGCCTGCCGTTTCTATTAGCTTGGATTGCCCACGGATGATGTCACTGGTAGGTGGGTTTCTGTCCACAGCCCTCCTGAGACAAAGAGCGAGTAGACAGAAATGGTGCCATCTTATAATGAGCGTTAGTGAGGACCAATTATACAAAGATACGTTGAAAATGAGTGAAGTGGTCCTTTAAGTTAGATTAAGTAATTTTTGGGAATGAAATAAACTCAAAGTGAGACTAAGCTTGACTAATGACTTGACTCATGACTCATGAGGTCATGAGGTATATAGGCACCATAGCATATATTGCCACTGGCGTTCCGGCCCAGCCCCTCCTCTCCTGCGCCGTGGAGCCCGTTGATTTTGAAGGGTTAAGGCACTATTATTATTGAAGGAATTTTATGAGTCCACAAGTATGTAATGAAATTTTCTTCGCTCGGAGTAAAGTGAAGCATGGAGAGGAAAAGTGGAATTGAATTTTCGGCGGTGCGTTTCTGAGACTAGCATTCCCTCAGGGAGCGTACAGAGCTGCTTTCAGTCGACCCAGGCAGGATGAGGCCAGAGCTTTCCATGAGGTTCTGAAGCGATGCTGTGAAAGGCAGGAGCTGACACCTTTAACCAGGAGCAGATGTTTGGCTGACTTGGGTCCTCTCCCTAGTAGAGCAGTTGTGTGCCCTGCCTGCTCACAGAGCTATTAGCTTGGCTGAGCAGCACTCCCTCCCCTCCTTGGTTATCTTCCATTACGGTAATAGCGATGTCCCTGCTTGTGTGTTCAGGCCAGGGCAGAGCCGAGAACGGGGCAAAGATGGGGTGAGCTGCTGTCGAACAGTAAGTCTGTCTGTGGGTTTTTATAGATATTTAACCAATGAAAAGTATTTACACGAGCTTGTGACTAAATAATAGCTCCATTAGATCCATCGGAATACAGGTTCTTTTTTTCCATTTCCTGAAAAGTAACAGTTTTGGACCCGACAGCGACGATAACTGACTGTGTGGGAGACCTTTGTTAATCCCACGGGGGGGGGGGGGATTCAGTTTTTGCTTTACCCAGCTGATGGCTGCTCAGATGGTCATGATGAGTATTCGAGGGGGGGGGGGGGGGTGGATTGAGGGGCTGTTAGGGGGTTAAGTGTCTTGCTCAGGTTGCCGGGAGGCTTCTGATCATGGCCTCTCTCTACCCACTAAGCTACAGCAGACAATGATAAAACAAATTCTCACTCAATATGCTTTCGTTACTCACTGAAGGAAGGACAGTTTTGGAGTGATGAAAGACTCTTCTCCATGGTAGCAATGGTCCAAAAAAAAAAAAACATTTTAGCACAGATTGTACCTTTCAGAGTCTGCAGTTTACCTTTCGCTCCCTTGCACATGGGAAGGATTCATTTGTTCTTCTGCATTTTCTGCAATGTTATTTACATGTATTTATCGATTCATATTTTTGGTCACTGGGTAATGCGTGCGTAAAAAGTAGTAGCGAGGTTTCCTGACTCGGAAATTGGTAACAACTGCCACCGTGGAGAACAATCTTTCATCACTCAAATACTGTCGTTACTTCTGTGAGTAACGCACACATATGAACACCAGTCAATAAAGTGCAGACAGGGAACGTTTTTATGTTTTAGCTGTTGTCTCTGACAGCGCCTCAACTAACCAGAGATATTGCAGGTGATTCTGTTCAAAAGAACAGTTTGCACGCATTTTCCTTACAATGACATTAAATGTCAATAACCATATGTACATATTGCATATACTGTAGGCTTTCCTGGCCAGCTGACATGATATGACAGCTCCATATTTTTCCTACAGATATCCAGCCCAGAACCCCTTTTGGGTGTTATATCATATTATGATTTTACCGCTCAACATAAAGCTCATAGGGAAATATGTGAGGCATTGAAAGTGTTTGTACTCTCAGCACAGAATGTAGACAGGTGATGGTCCATGAAGTTCACTACTCATAAGAAGTAAAAGATAAAAGTGGTTATTTATTAAAAGTGGTTATTAATAAGATTGAGAGTAATTCTATATACGTAAATATATATATAAATTGTGATGATTAGCGTTGGCGGTTCTTGACTACTCGGTGTAGAATACATGTTTGGCAAGATGTTCACTTGGAATAGCGTAAGAAGAACTTCATAACAGTCTAAGCACCGTATAATCATGTCTTATATATGATATGTTTTGTCTATTTCTCTGTTGACCTCTAGGGGGAAATTGTAAATGGGAGCCACATTGTAATCAGTATGTTGAGGCACAATGGCAGTAGGGGGGTAACCTTGTCATTCTGCTGTCTCAGATCCCGGATACATACAACATGACTTGCCAATCTTGTTGTCTACATTATCCCCTAAAAACAAATGCTTGCCTTTCAAACATGCACTCAGCTCCAGTCCACAGTTTTTATTTATCCCAGAGATTGTTCATGTAAGTGAAAAATTAACCTTGCGTCCTTATTCTGGGCATGTCATAAAAGGCAAACATTCGGCAAAAATTGGAGAACATTCAGCAAAAATAGCCGATCTACAAGCTTACCATGCGATCCGTTGTGACTTGTGAGTGGCTATTTTCAGCAAATAGATTTGGTCTAGAGGGAAAACAGACAGTTACTATTACAAACCCCTAGGGGACCCCTGTCAATGAAGTATAAAGGGTTTAGTGTAGAAGAGAAAAAAAGAGCGGACCAAGTATAGAGCCCTGGGGGACCCCTTTAAACAATACTGTACAGTATATATACAGGTTTTAAGTGGTTAATACTTTTGCTAGTTCTTTTTCAAGCAGAAGTCCTCTTCATCTTGAGGAATGCCAGCCCCAGAGTCATATCAGCTCTCTGAACACGCAACTCTCACATCAAAATAACCGTTGGTGACAAATCAACACCGTCTAACACTGGAAAATTAGTGACGCAATGGCAAAGGCTTTCATAAGCACTTCGCAGTAGTAAAAGCTTCACATATCCCAAGGGAATACCGCACGTCTTTAGATGGACCACAGCTGAAGCCATCACACTGATTTACAAATGGATTTTAAACAAACTTTAAGTGTACTTTTATGATAATGAAAACATGTGCAAATATTTACGATTACGTACAACGTGAGAGCCGCTCCAACTACAGCTCATGACAGTGTTACAGTCCTTCCTCAAGTATTAATGCACATGAGCAGATGGTTATTTATCAAACCTCATACGGACGCGCCTGTTAACCAAAATTGAAATAATAAACTGAACAGGCAGCAAGGCCAGGGAAACATATGTTAAATGAGAACAATTATTTACAGTATGTTCCCCTTTTCATATTCTGCACACCATGGTACCAGCATACAGTATAAGTGTGAGGCCTATTAGAGTACCAAAGTCCACACATCCTACCTGGGTCACGTCCCCCCCCCCATTTTGAATTCCCATAGACGTGTTTAATATCGCGTCATACTGTACAAGAACTGTGTTCCAAAAATAAACAAATGAGCCGGGCGGTTTAACTCATGGGTATGACGCATCAACTGACGGCGAGAAAACGCTAGCGTTACCGCCGCGAAATAATAACATTTTTGCCAGAAACGGACCGTATCAAATATGATTGACTGACTATCGTAAACGATACAGAGCCACCTCCCTGACAATATCGCCGGGACAGTTTGTTTAATTTTTCGACCACAGTTCTTATACGAGACGATACTGAAGATGACCCAATGTTATTCTCCATAGAGAAATTACTTCCGTGACCCAGTGGATGAGCGAGTGACGTCAGGACTTCGGTACTATTTCTGAAAAACTTCAAATATTTATACAAAACTTTAAAAATAATTATGTTGCTATATACTATACATAGCAACAACAACCCCAAAAGGGATTCCCGGATTATTATTTTTTTGCCAATTTCTTTTTGGATTATTTATTCATTTATTTTATTGCCGATAATAATATGCCTAAAATAGGGACGCCAGGTTGAAAGATGTTACTTAGCGTATTTCTTCGTTGATCAGGAAAGGCATACTTTTTTGACACATGCATGAAAATATAATTCATTCTAAAATCTCCTGTCTTTTTCAAGACAGTCCTGTGTGGACAGATGGGCCTCCAGTTGCTCGTCAACTTGACAGACAGATTCTGTAGTGAGCAGAGTGGAGACAAACCCAAGGCCTAGGCCAAGGACTAGGATGGCTTGAGTCCTTGCATGGGAGATGGTTGTTGAGGTGAACGCTTGGAAGAAGAAAAAAAAAAACTTTCTACAAAAAACATCTGGTAGAAATATGCATCTCAGCACTTGAGACAATTCCCAGATTTGTCAAAGGGGTTGCTACAGAAACTCAAATGAGACTGAGGGGTTGAAGACATTTGGGCCGGCTAGAGCAGGTGCCCCCTGTAGTTTTTGGTATTACAGAATGTGCCAGCATTCTGCAGGAGCTGTAGAACTTTGCCAGAATGCTGTGGTTGCTTATTTCCGTATGTACCAAATTATGACTTAACTTTGCACTTATATCAACTCCTAAGCCCCTGTCTATAATGCATTATAAACATACTTATACTATTATAATCTGATTATAACACTGTATACCTATAATGACTTGTAAGGTTGTTGTGCGCTTGTAGATCTGCTATTACCAGGGTGTGACACCGGCACGCTAACTAAATATATATATTAATCATAAGTTGTCAAGTAGACATAATGAAAACAACACAAGAAAGTCCTGCAAAGTAACTAGGATAGCAGGTATCATACCTATCTATCTAATACAATACTGTTAAATAGCATATAATAATCTGGGACCAAGTAAACAATATACGTCTGAATAACATACTACTGTAGATCTAGCTTCTTTTTTCTATATATATATTTTTTACCCCTATCTCCCCAATTTAGTCATTATGCCATTGCCAATTCATTCCTCCCTACACGGGTCAATTGTGTTTGCAGACGCACGACAAAGCCGGATGCACCACGGTGGATTCGAACCCACCACCTGGGCAGGCACTTTACCACTGCGCCACCCGAATGCTGTATATCTAGCATCTATCTAAATATCATCTAACTAAATATCTGAAAGTAACTGCTAGTAAGTCAAAGTAAATATCATTCTCACATAGACATTCAAACATCTATGCTCTGTGATTTAGAGTCGTATAGACAATCAAAACACAACATAAAGATTCTTGAAATTAATCTGATTCATCAAAAAGGATCCAAAACACATGAATTGACTCTATAACTCAAAGTATTTCTTTATTAAGACTCAATATGACATAACCATAAAACAAACCCGATACGGCCATATATAGGCATGTCACTATGACTCAGATATAACCATAAAAAACCCCATATGCCCATACTGTATATAGGCATATATATCCTGTAAGTGATCTGATCTGGGACCGACCGACTTCAAACTCGGTGAGCGCATTGGCGGTGCCCGCCACAAGTCGTTCAAAGCTGCTGTGCAGAACCGCCGATCTGACCGATATGTCCATATACTGTAGGCATGCCAATATATAAGCATCCAGTTGTCCAGAACCGCCGATCCAACCGATACGCCATATGGGTATATATATATTGCTATAAGCATATACTGATGACATCAGGGATCTCCATATTTAGGCATAAAGGGGACAAGGACTGACAGATACAGAGATCTCCATATATGGGCATTAAAGGGACACAGGTAGACAGACTGATACAGAGATCTCCATATGGTCACAAAAGGGACAGAGACAAACGGCTCTGAGAAAGCCCCCGACAATATGGCTCAGACATATCGGTCGGATCGGCGGTGGGACGTAGGTGTTAGTGTATGTAAGTATATATGAGCACACATAAATATTATTTATAACACATAATAACACCTTATAGAGCATTTTATAATTATGGTCAAGTATCATAAAAGCTGGTCACTCACAGACATTTTCTTTGCAAGAATCATAGTGTATTATAATTCTCATAGTTTTAATACATTATTATGTTCTATGATTATTGTTATAACGCTTATGAGTATGTTCTTAAAACTGCAATTGTACAGTGTTATAGCTAGATTAGTGTGCATTATAAGACACATGCATTATATAAAAAGTGTAAGTATTGTAATTATTATTTAATGTAATTATAATTCACATAACCCATCAATTACATTATACATAGTTTGGGTAAATACTTGGATAATAGTACATTCTAAGCTTATTCAGAAATTCTAAACAATTCTCTACTTAAGCCTTTCCCAGCTCCTTGACTGGCTGAGATCCAGCATCATCCGATATTATAAATGTACAATTACCTTTTAAAACATCTGAAATGCAAGCCAGCCATTTTGTAAGCGTTTAACCAGGTTATTTTTCCCGGTCGAAGAGAGTACCTGCAGTTTTTTTTAACAAGAGAGTTAAGTAATGTGTGTGGATATTGTTTTAGAGTAGGAGATGATTGCCGTGATTATGGTGATTATTGTAGCAGCAGAGGGGGAGTCTGGGGGTTCGATGTGTTTGCTTTGGTGTCCTGCGTTGGGATCTGGTCTTCATATTCCTCATCCATCACGCAGCCATGGGATCAAAGATCACGCCTACCCCTCAAGCTGCATGGGAATGGAGCAGATGTTCCAAATGCCACGAAGCCAATGTAACGTTTACGCTCGCAGGTTGCCACTCTTTAAGTTTTTATTAAATGTTTTGGGGCCTTTTCCTCTTTTGTACAGGATGTATTTAGAGGCATAAAGAGCGGCCAGTGAAGGTCAACCCGGGTGGCGCAGGGGTCACGTTCCTGCCCACCACCGCACGGTCTATGGTTTTAAACCTCGGTGTTGCATCCAGCTTGGCCGAACGTCTACGCTAACACAATTGGCCGTGTTCTTTGGCACTGCATCAGCGACACTTATGGGCTGGGGAGGTGAGAGGGGTATAGTAGGGTGGAAGATCCTGAATAGAGACGATACCATGTTCCAAGCCTCACCAATGGTATGAAATGGTATACACCTACGTTCTCCTCAGTGGGCACGGTTACTCCACGTGGATGTTAGATCTCACCAACGTCCTTTGATCTCGTGAGAATGTGTTGCATGCTGACACAGGCAGGTCTCAAATAAGATAATTCTTCTCCTGATTTGTCCGTCTATGGTGCTAAAGAATCGGGTCATAATAATCTGTGCTCATGGTCTCTTCTCCATTGGAATTAAGAGACGCACAATTTTCTTGTTGTCTCCTAAACCCACATGACACAGATACAGGAAATCAATGGAACTTGTGATGTCTTGATTTCATCCTAACATCTTTGGTAGGGTGTTTTTCCTCACGCACCAGATCCTCCGGTGGGGGCTTCGCACTGGCATGCTAGCCAGTACGGGTCAACTGCAGTAACATTAACATAAGTGTATGGGGAATTTGGGAATTGGCATAATAACTAAATTTTATAAAATAAAGAAAGCGTAGCCAGTGGTTTCAAGTGGGATTGCAGTTTAGTGGGGTCCATTTGGCTTACCTGTGGGGGTTTGACCACTGGCTTGTGCTGTTTTGGTAATCCCTGGTTAAGCAGGTCTTAAGGTGAAGGGCTAACTATAGTACTATAGGTTCAAAAGCCTATGGTAGTGGTGTGTGTGTGTGTGTGTGTGTGTGTGTGTGTGTGTGTGTGTGTGTGTGTGTGTGTGTGTGTGTGTGTGTGTGTGTGTGTGTGTGTGTGTGTGTGTGTGTGTGTGTGTGTGTGTGTGTGTGTGCGTGTGTGCGTGTGTGTGTGTGTGTGGGGGGGGGGGGGGGGCATGAGCTATTCTCCAACTAGGTCTGTCCCCTGGGAGTCTTGTGACTCTGCAATTACAGAGCAATCAGCGCTCAATTATGGCATCAGCAGAGGTGAGCGGGGAGATGAAGCCGATGAAGCCGGCCTCTTTGGAGGTGACAACGTGACTAATTTCTGTCAGTGAAAGTGTCAGGCGTGGTCCTCCCACCGTTGGGTTTCCTCTTTCTTTTCTTTTCTTTTTTTGCCTGTTCAGTAGTGAAGATACCAAGCAAGCAGCACTTGTTATACCTGCTACTAATAATAATAGCTTGAATTTATATAGCGCAAACAATGAACAACTAACAAACAGCCAACCAAACAAAACAAAACAACAGCCAACTATTTGCCTTAAGCCTGAGAGAATAGGTGACGCTGAAAATGCTAATATGCCATCTAAATGCAGCTCTACTAAAACACTGGATCTGTCATGTTAAATTTCAGTTTAGGGAATTCTTTTTTTGAGAGGCTTGAAAATATATACAATACATGGTACTGTATACAAAGTGATAATATACCAAAGTTTGGTACACATTAAAATCATTTTTTTGAATGTAGAAAACGGACCCTTACAGGTCCCCTTAACCACTTTAATGCTGGCATCTCAATTTCTGGCATGCAATTATAGGCGAAAAATCTAAATTATTATGATTATGATTTATTAAATGATTTTGAACATTTTTGTGGTTACGTGATTAAAACTTTCCACACTGGGAACATCCATTGTCTCCATGCACCTTGTTTCTTAAAAAGCAAAAACAAACACAATGAGGTCATTAGCATTTAAAAGCCTTATTTTCCATTAGGAAGTAATAGAACATAATGCTAAACAGTCCCAGACAGACGCACACGTGAAAACGGCTCGCACCACATACACATTTTACTCACCCCCCCCCCCCCCACACACACACACACACACACCCTCCAACAAGTGTTTCTTGTTGCTATGTGGCCCAGAGCCAAAAAAAAGTCAGTTGATACAATTTTGCCCACCTAGGATTCAAGAACATCCGGGGCTTCAGCACCCGGAAGCCCGACATTTTTTATGAACTCTTCAACGAGTTCGGTGTTGTCAAGCTGTACACTAGCACGAGCCGGGACCAGTACATTGTCTACCGTTTTACATTTTAGGTTTGTGACCCTTTAAATGAGCGTACTGTAGTACACACACACACAAACACACACGCACGCACACACACAAACACACACACACACACACACACACACACACACACACACACACACACCACACACACACACACACACACACACACACACACACACACACAACACACACACCATGGCCTACATTGAAAACTAAGAACGGTGCAGATTTGTGCTAACAATAGGGAGTTGTTTGTCCATGCAGGAGTGTGTGCCATCCAACAAACGGCTCCCCTTCCTTTTAACATACTCTCTCTCTCTCTCTCTCTCTCTCTCTCTCTCTCTCTCTCTCTCTCTCTCTCCTCTCTCTCTCTCTCTCTCTCTCTGCCCCCCCCCCCCCCCCCCCCTCAACCAACCGAATTGAAAACAGGTGCCCCATCACATATCTTGCATTCTTCTAAAATACAAAAGTGGTTTGACCTGAATGGTTGGGTTGGACTTTAGCCACCCTGTATGAAAGAAGAGCCCCATGTGGAGATGTGTGTGTGTAAACACGGAGGCGTCTGGGCCCGTACTACATGCTGGCGGGGCAGCGGAGGAGACCATGGGACAATATTGGAACCACATTTCTCCCTCTGCACAACCCTAACATGCAGTGTCAGGTTAACGTCGGGATGAGTCGCGGATGTGCCGCTTGTGAACGCAGCACCCCCCACCGCACGAGTGTTTAATAGCTTTGATACAGCGACCGCAGCTCTGACCGATACGGGCCAGCGATCAAAACATCGCATAATACGTCACATCGTTACCTTTCGGTCCTTTCTTTCAACTTTTGCCTATTTTCCCCCGAAAAAGAAAACATCAACAATCAAACAAACAAAAAAAATTGATACCAGCCGTGGCTTCCATGTGGTCTCGGTCGTCATGTGGCCGGTCTATGACGTCAGTCATCTATGACATCAGTACCTATTAGATCTCAATATTTGGGCAAAATTTCAGCCCAATCCCAACATCCAAGTTTAAAGGGACAGTTCACCCCCAAAAAAAATATTTTTTTCAATTGTACACCCCATGAAGCCTTAAATTCATGAATTTTTTTTTGTTTTTGTCGCATTCCTAAGCCAATAATTTGATTACCAGCGGAAAGATGCTAATGTTTCCGGTAGGAGACTCAAAATAGACTATTTGTGTCTCCTACCGGAAATACACCCGGTCATCATATTATTGGCTTAGGAATGTGCCAAAACAAAACAAAAATCCATGTATTCAAGGCTTCATGGGGTGTGTAATTGAACATTTGAAAAAATTGGGTGAACTACTCCTTTAATATTTCAAATTGTATCTGTGAAAAATATTAGGGCATTTCCTTCCTTGGCCTATACTGGCAGCATGCACAAGACATTTGCCACTGATCGGTCCAGACTCACAGAGCGACGTTATTACACACAGACCCTCATCTAGACTGCTCAGCCCACAGTGTCATGTGGTAAAAAAAAACAACAGGACGTGGTATTATGTTGTGGAAATTATGTTTGTTCAGTCGCAGTGCCACAGACTCTCTGGTTGTTTTTTTTACAGGCGGGTAGGATTCTTTTTTTTGGGGGGGGGGGCACCGGGGGAGGAATGCATGCCTCTGCTTTCGATATCCCCCCCTCTGGTCATTCATTTGTATGGTAGGGATAGGTTTTTTTATCCCTGCTTCTGGTCAGACCGACTTAAATATATGCATTTCCTTTTGGCAAACGTGGACTGTCGGATGTGTTTGATATTTATGTTGGATAATATCACAATCTAAAGGGGAATTTTGCCCGACGGTTTTCTTACCTTTTCTATGATGTTATGATATCCTAGGACGAGTGGGACAGTAGAAAAATTGATCATTCCAAAACGAGTCAACCGCCGCAAAACACCTGAGCGTATAGGCCGTTTATTTAGGACGTTCTTAAGGACAGTAAACTAAAAATGTATTTGTTGTGCGATGAAGTATATAGGGCTTAAAGGATTAAGAAAATACCCTCGGTTCTGTCTCTCTCTCTCTCTCGCTCTCCTTTGTTAAACAAATGGAACTCTAGGTACAGTCTCAATGAGAAGCAGAAGGCAGAGAGTGTTGCTAGGTGTTTGGGGAGTGACAGGCATGAACCATCAATTGGATGGGAGTACAGAGAGGCTTCAACACTGGCATTAGGAGCATGATGGACAGCTTGATATTAAGTGTGCTAATGTCAGCCTTTCCTCTTTTATGGTATTTTTTATGGGTCTTCAACTGCTTGCGTTATAATCAGATCATTGTGTGTGTGTGTGTGCGCGTGCGTGTGTGTGTGTGCGCGTGCGCAGTATGTCCGTGTGCATGCGTGAGTGTGCGCACGCGCTTGTGGGTGAGTATAATGATGTCAAATTACTTTGAATCCATGCCAATGAGAACTTTATTACTGTCAACATGAATCATATCCAGCATGTCCAGTTCATTTATTATGACTGATGTCCAATCTGAGGGAAAACGTTTCTACTGTGTTTTCGCCACCACAAATACAATACAAATTTTGTGCAAGACAGCGTGGACACACACACACACACACATACACACACACGCACACACACACACGTGCATGCGCGTGCGTGTGTGCGTTTGTGCGTGTGTGCGTGTGTGTGTGTGTGTCCACGCTGATGTGAGGAGAGCTGGTCATATCTGACAGATTCAATTGCAAACATTCCTTCTCTTACATATGGCAACACTGCAGGGAAATGATGTCATTTCATGCACATGTCTTCTCCTTTCAAAAAAATGCCATGTTTTAATCCACACAAGAGATGAGATAATGAGATTATTGCCACAAATTCGAGGCCCTACCAAAGCCGTGTTGATATCATGTTCATTGCAGTGTTCCCATATGTAAGAACAGAAATGCTTGTAATTTTCCCTGTCAGCTGTGACACCTCACACATCAGCATGAAGAATTTATGCACACACACACACACACACACACACACACACACACACACACACACACACACACACACACACACACACACACACACACACACACACACACACACACACACACACACACACACACACACACACACACACACATTAAGGGCTCTTGAAAGTAAGACATAGACAT
>NC_137619.1:43794577-43819577 GCF_963280865.1 Gymnoscopelus braueri
AGGGCCTTGAGCCCTGGGTCAAGAGCTGTGCATTTGTGGAGGAAATCCTGACAAGCAGAGTGTCTGTCCTGCAGGTTTTCTCTGATGGCAGCCTTGATATTAGTTTTTTCTTTCTTTCTTCCTAGCAGCAGTGGTATTCACAATTGCATAGTTCCGTTTCAAATGAGCTAACATGTTTTGATGTGTTGCCAGCAACATACCCCATCGCGGCGGAACAATGGCGGCACATTGCTATTGTCTTATCCACTTGTCTTTGTTGCATTTCACAAAGAAACCCAAACTGGAGACCTTAATGATAATGGAGTGGTCTTCAAGTTCTTGATTCTGGGCTGCCGTCATGATGGGTTGGGGGGCTAAGCATGCTGTCTTTGTAATGTTCTGTGTATACAGCGTGCTGTGGTGTGATGCGCTCCCTCAATAATGTTCATGTTGTGGGAACTCGGAATTGAAGTTCCACACGTCAAACAAGTCTATGTTTAATTAGATACACAGCTGTACTGAGCCGAACAAAACGGTTTGGTACAAATACATGTACCATTACACCCCTACCTCAGTGTGTTCTCAGTCTGACGACTTAATCGTTGAAAAGGGTGTTCCACAAGGTTTACCTCAATCTTGTTGAGCTTTATGCTGATGCCACTGTTCTTTACTTTAAGACCTTAATTTAGACTAAGCTGACTTCAAAGTAACAAACTTACAGAAAATAAGGAAGTCCTGCAGCATGGTGTTTGGTATGTGACATAGTCTTGCATATTCCTTTTTATATGCATGTTCATTTTGATGATGGTTCTTACTTTGACACGGTTGACTCCTTTAAATATCGCAAGGTGACTCTAATGCTATTTGTCATACGGTGATCGTGAAGTACAGGGCCTTCAGTTAAGTTAAGCCTCAGTCACCAACGTCCGCAATATCAAAGCAAAGAGTACACACACACACACACACACACACACACACACACACACACACACACACACGCACACGCACACGCACACACACACACAGAGTAACACACAGAGTAACACAGACAAACGCACGCACACATCCACACACGCCACACACACTTTCAGTAGATGCAATTTATTGCACTGCTTTGAACTGTTTGTACCTCTAAGGGATGGTTCACAAATATCTCTCTTTAAAGCCCACATTGATTTATTATAAAAAGAACATATGGTTGTCTGAGTTCACTTTAACGCCCAATTAATTGTTTACATTTGAAGTCAGAAAATGAATAATTTCTCAAGTTATATTTCCTATTATAGATTATGCCAATATTGTTTATCAGAACAACACTGACACTTACAGCATTTAAGCCTCTTAACGTTGTGTATAATTCTCTATATAGATTTGTTTTGAGGTGTCCATATGGAACCCATCACTGTTTCATGTATGAATCGCATAATTGGTTGCAGCCTAAATGTAGAAGGCAATTTCACTGGGTTCAGTTCATTTTCAAATGTCTTTATTTTAATTGTCCTTCTTATCTGAAACAGTTTTAGTTCCATGTAGTTCTTCATATCCACTTAAGACATATGCAACATCCCTTTTTTGTCGTTCCCAGACTTTTTAAGTTGAAAGTTGGACGCGGGTCATTCCAATACAAATCTCCATCTGACTGGAATAATCTTCCTCTTTCTCTGAGATCTCTGAGATCACCTCTTTCCACTGCTTCAGGACTTGCTTATTGTCGCATCTTAAAACAACATGTTTATGTTTTTTAATTGTTTGCACTTACAAGACAACGCTGATGTAATTGATATTACATCATTATCACATCATTGATTATCCGGGTCATTGTATTGGATCCCATTTTTGTTTTTTTTCTTGTATAACAGGTGCGTGCGTGGTTGGGAGGGGGTGAGCAAGCTATCTGTATTTGTAGTGGATGTCATCATCATCATAACCTTTATTTAAACTCACAAGTACAATTGAGGGGCAAGGCAAAAAGTACTTCAAACAGTACCTAAACACAGCTAAACTAAAATAAAAAATGAAGAAAATTTAACGTGTACAATCTCAAGTAAAAGTGTTACAAATGTATGATGTGGATGTTTTTGTTATATTTCTGTATTTGTATAGGACCTCCTGGTAAATGAGATGCTACATCTCAAGAGGCTATCCTTTCAATACGTTCTGAGCGAATATTATGCAATACAGGAAGTAGGCCTATGTCAAGTAATGCTTAACTCTCTGAAAAATGTTTCCGCTTCTAAGAGTTGTTTGTGTTTCATCATGACAATGAAAGACTGCTAGAATAGCAGTGGAATTGTGGTGGCATTCTTCTGTAGTCTGTATGTTAATACAATATAACTAGCACATCTGCAGCGGTTGGAGGTGGTGTCCCTACTTTTCCATTGTGACATTGTTACGACCCACCGGGTCTAGGGGAGTAGGAACGCAACAAGGCAAGATGGTTCAAGCCAAACTTAAGCTTTTATTTTCAGACATAATAAATTGTGGTATACAATCAGTGCAATATATATATACAGTGAGGTGCTACTCGTGTCTAATGTGAATAGAGCTGGACAGGAACCAAATCAAAGAACTGAATAAAACAAACAATACTTCCTATAACCACTAGGGAACCCCCAACGCTGGCTACCTGAGTAATACACTCCAAAGAAAACTAAAGAACTTACCCTATACCTGACTACTCTAGTCTGAACTGGGCCAACACAAAAATACAAGGTACTGGAACCTGCCCTCTGAGGTTTTAACACATTAAAGAAGAAATGTAATAGTTACAATACTTGCCCTGGATAACACATTTAGCACGTTAATGTAAGTAGCAACCTGTACAAAGAGAAGGGAATGATAAGGCACATTTGGAAACTCTGACTGCTCCGGTGGGCGCGCTGCCACTAGCCTACTCTAGACTCAGACAGATCACAACTGACAGCGGCCGTGAATGAAGGATTCAGGTCGGCTTTAAAGGGACGGACAGAACGGTGATATTGGAGGGGTGCGGAGTGCTGAGCTTGAAGTGAAGAGCTCCCCACCAATCCTGGAGACGGAGTCGCACCCAGGATCTGCATAACATCAGAGGGAAGACGAGGACGAAGACGGGCGCGCGCACACATAACACAACACAGACAACAGATCCTCTACACTGACGCTCTTATCCGTAACAGACATACAGTAGGGTAGGCTACTACCTACTGGTTGACATGTTTATCTTGGTTCGAAACGCCCTCAACCTCAGATGCCTCTAGGCCAGTTCACACTTGAAAAAGAGACTTTGTCTCAATGTGTTTTTACTGGTTAAATAAAGGTTAAAGAAAATCTAGTACTGCCTAAAGCTCTTAAGAACAATCTAATAATCCCTCGGGCCAAGCAGCCATTGCCTCTTGGATGAGCGGTAGATCTTTTGGTTTGAATCTCGGGTAGGACATAAAACGTACAGATTGGTCTTAATATCACGCCTAGTTATTTTTTGTGCAATTCCTTTGAGGGTGTTTCGCGAAAGTAACACACAAGTAATCCCAGAAGTAATATAACACTTAAAATGTTTACTCAACCATTTCCAGCATGGCGTCCCTATTTGTGGCATGTCATTATTAAAGGCGAAAATTGTAAAAAAAAGAAAATTAAAAAAAAGACATTGGCGAGGCTACACGTTGTGAGCTTGTAAATCGGGCAATATTTCACTATTTGTCAGACCGCGAAGTACATGTACGCATATAGGGGCTTAAGTTGTTAAATAACGTGTGATGTATTACATTTTAAAAGCATCTTCCTCGACACCGTTTATATGATGGAAAGTGAGTTAAAGCCCGGGGCAACATTCATCATTCGCGATCTGAACGTTTGCCACGTGCATCACGCATAAAGCTCCTGTCTAGGCCCAATAAAAAGCCACATTTGGTCCAAAGGTCTGATTTGTAGCCAATTGCTCCCTGTTTGATTTTGCTACTGGCATCGGACCATATGCTTTCCTCCGACATCTGAGCATTAAGTATCATTAAGTATTATTAGCCTACTTATCTTCAGATGTGAACGCCAGCGTTTTTTTCGTTTTTTTTTTCTGGAAAAAAATGAAAATGAAAGAAATCTGATTCTGATTAGCCTGTACTTATATCTTCAGACCCTTCACACCTGAGGACGACTTAAAAAGCTGGGGGAAAAAATGTAAGTGAACAAAACGTCATTTAAACCAATCTGTATAGGTAGAGTATGTCGACGCAATTTAACTAGCATTATCGTCACTGTCGGGTGGAAACCTCATATGTCCAAAACTGTTACTTTTCAGGATTCAATAATTGCAAAAGCCGCAGTTCTACAAGCTCTAAACGTGACGCTTCGCGCCACGTTTCGAGCTTGTAGATCTGCTACTTTCGATGCTTTTGTGTGACTCTGTAGTATGATGAAGTAGGACATTAAAGGGATAGTTCACCCCCAAAAAAAACAATAAACTATTGCTTAGTAACCCCATGGAGACTTGAATTCATGGATATTCTTTTGTGTGGGCATTGCCTCTTGTCTGAGCAGTAGATGTTTTGGTACAATAACATATATACAACTAGTATAACTAGTCAATCTGCAGTGGTGAACTTGGAGGTGGTCTCCCCTACTTTAACACTCAGAAATTAGACCCCGCGTTCGTGTTGTTATGTATAGCTGAGCACCCACTGCCTAAACTAAAAAGGCATCCAGAGGAAGCGCACCTGTTTTTCTTTCTTTAGTTGCTAATTCATTTGTAGATTTCTGTTATTATTACAAAACATACATCACTTCAGCCCTATTATATGCTTTGGCTATTTGAAAATAGACGATCTACAAGTTCACAACGTGTCGCGATGCGATGAAGACTTTTATACATTTGAAACTTGTGAGATGGGACATTCTGCATACTGAGTACTTTTACATTTGGTGTTATACAGGTATATTTTGATGACAATATTTTTTAAACTTTTACTCAAGTACATTTTTAATAATGGACTTTTTACTTAACTTTTCGTAACAGTATATCTGCATTGCGGTATTGATACTTTTACTTGTGAGTACATGTAGGTCTACTTCTTCCATCACTGCCCACGCAGGAGATGATGGGTTCGAATCCCAGGAAGAAGTATAAATCTTATAGATTGCAGCTTTAACCACTTAAAACCCTATCGACCGGAGTGCCCCAGGTCTCTTTGCTCGGTCCGCTCCCTTTTCCCCCTCTGCACCAGATCTCTTCGCCAGAAAATAGCCGGTCACAACGTGCTGTGAGCTTTTAGATCGGCTATTTTGGCTGAGTGTTCGGCCCCAGAGTAGGGACGCCATAGGGTTCATGTGGTTAACAATACATTGTCATCATACTGTGAGTCTGTTTTCTCTCTTCCTCCCCTTATTGTCAGTTAATAAGCTCACCTGGTCGCAAATGTGTGTCTGGGTGGGTCGGGGGGGCATGTTCTGCCAGGTACCAGAGCCGCATATGGTCGTCATCTGTTTCCCGTTGGCCCTAGGAAGTGTGGGTCGGGGGGTCAGGGTAATATTTATGTTTATGGCACGGCTCCAAACCGATCACATTTCAAAACATCTAGTCTGAGGTATTCAGGGGTTTCACTCTTGGAAAATAGAAACACTTGCAGGCTATAGGGATACTTGACTGCACACACGTGCATCAAGCGGTTCACCCACAGATCCATACACTTTGTATCTATCTATGGGCATGTAGGTTTAGTCTACACCAGTGATTTCCCAAAACGGTGTGCCGAGGAACAATGGTCCGCTGTGTGACAAGTCCGGGGGTGCTCTGGGATTTGGTGACAGCCACACGTCATTATTGGGCCGTATGCAGTTAAACAAAAAAATGTTACCTTCTACCTGGCATTCTTATTTTGGACAATTCTATAAATAAATAAAACATTTAAATACAAATGTATCTATTTATTTGTTCACAAATATATGTATATATAAAAACAGCGAAAATAGCCGATCAAAAACCTCACAACACGTCACATTGCAATGCACTGTGAGCTTATAAATTGCTGTTTTTGCTTCTAATACATGTGTGCCACACACACACACACACACACACACACACACACACACACACACACACACACACACACACACACACACACACACACACACACACACACACACACACACACACACACACACACACACACATCTTCAAGGGTACATTTGTAAGGAAATGCAAGGCAAGTGCATTTGTATACAGTAGCACCTTTCAACAACAATTCAAAGTGCTTTACACAAAGATGATAAAAAGAAGAAATACATTAAATTGGACATTTGAATACAATTCAAAATAAGACAAAGAAATAAAACAGAAAGATAAGAGTTTAATGCATAATTCAATTATTCGCCCTATAATTACACTATTGTGCGGAAGAAATTAAATTTAGAAAATAAAAACGGGTAAAAGGCAGTGGCAAACAAAAGGGTCTTCGGCTTTGATTTAAAAGAACTGAGAGTTGTAGCAGGCCAGCAGTTTTCTGGGAGTTTGTTCCAGATATGTGGCGACCTGAAAGCTGCTTCTCCAGGTTTAGTTAATATTCTGGGACAGAAACCAGACATGTCCCAGATGACCTGAGAGGTCTGGATGGTTCATGATGTAGTACAAGATTAGAAATTTATTTTGGCCCTAAATCACTCAATGCCAGTGGTGTAAAGTAACTAAGTACATTTACTCAAGTACTGTACTTAAAGGGATATTTCACTTTCAAAAAAACTTATCATCTACTCAGGCTTTTGTGAGCCCCCCAGACCGTTTTTAAGTTGCTTGATTCAGTATTTAGATATTTGATATTCATTTTATCATACACGCCCCCTTCCTATACAAACCCATTGTAACTTATCAAACTCCATTTTTAACATGTCAGATTAATCGAAAACACTCGTCCTTGGTTCTGGTGACTCACCCTGACCTCCTAATACGCGAGGGGGCCGTGTCTTTTCGATAACTCAATTGTCCTTTTTTTTTTTGGAAAATGAAAGAAATGTAATACAATAAAAAGAAAAGAAAAAAGTAATATCTTTGTATAGGAAGGGGGCGTGTCTGATCAAATGAATATCAAATATCTAAATACTGAATCAAGCAACTTAAAAATGGTCAGAGGGGCTCACAAAAGCCTGAGTAGATGATAAAATGACCCAACGTTTTTTTGAAAGTGAAATATCCCTTTAAGTACAATTCTGAGGTACTTTTACTTTACTGGAGTATTTCCAATGGTCTATACTTTTACTTCAACTACATCTCAGAGGCAAATGTTGTACTTTTACTCCACTACAATTATTTGAAAACTTTAGTTACTAGTTACTTTGCAGATATAAATGATTACATTATCAAACATACATTAACCACTTATACCTAGGCTATTTGAAAATAGCCGATCTACAAGCTCACAACGCGTCGCGATGCGACGCGTTGTGAGCTTGTAGATCTGCTATTTTCAAACATTTAGTACTTTTACTTTTGGTGCTTTAAGTACATTTTGATACCAATACCGTTTTACTCAAGATTTTTTTAAATTTTAAACTGATGCCTCACTCCTGTGTCCGCTGCTGATTTCCATTTTGGAAAACCCTTGACCGCAGTTGTTTTGACCAATATAATTTTTTTTAACACAAATAACTTTGATCATATTAAACTGTAATATAACTGCATAAGTAACATAAGTAATTATATGTAAACTGAACTTTATTTAATTTAACCACTTAATCCCTATTCAAACATTTCCCCCCCAAATAGCTGATGTTAACCCTTTAAGACCGGGAAAGCATAATTTGTGTCATTTTAAGATTTCTTAAAAAATAGCAGATATATAAGCTCATAGCGTGGCACCGAGTGCCACGCTATGAGCTTGTAGATCTGCTATTTTTGAAAAATCGTGAAAATTTGTGCAAATCTTGGAATATATATGTCTAAAGTGAACATTTGTAAAATATTTAGTAATATATATATATATATTTGCACAAAATGTCATGATTTTTCAAAAATAGCAGATCTAAGCTACTCTCGGTGCCGCGCTTGAGCTTGTATATCTGCTATTTTTGAATAGCTAAAGGAATCTAAAATGACAGAGATGCGTTCCCGGATTGAATGGGTTAAAGCTCATATAGATGTTTCCGTTGAAAGCTTTTGGAAACGTTCGGAAACCTTCGCCGAACTGAAATATATCGGCCGGGGCTCAGCTCTTGCCCTCCCAGGTCAGAGGTCAGGTCTGTGGCGATGACAGCAGGTATAAACGTGAGTGACAGAGTCATGTGTAAAAGTACAGCAGAGAGACGGCTGCTCCGGTGCCCTGCAGAGAACAAGCTCCACGGGTGTCCATGATGGGAATATCAGTCTGTTTGGATTCTCACTTTGAGGAACACTGTGGACCTGTGGTTCTCAACCTGTGGGCTAGGGACCACTGGTGGGCCGTGAGTACAGTGAACAAAATATACTTAAATCTACAGACACCTCCAGAGTTAAATTAACACTGAGGATTTTACAATGTAGCATGGGATGGGAGATATCCTTAGGTCTGCATATCACAGTTGCAGTTCACTGAGTCCATTGCTTTGCACTAGTATATGATATGACACACACTAGTGTGAGCACGCACACACACACGCACGCACGTGCACGCACACACGCACGCGCACGTACACGCGTGCGCACACACACACACACACACACACACACACACACACACACACACACACAGGGTTGTTAACTCGGATCAAGGTCTGAGTGGTAAGCACAAGGAACATATGACATCAGATGGAACCTGATGTTTCGTGTTACGTTTTACATGGCAGAATAAAACCTGATCATCAAACGACTCTTCTGCCAATAGTAAAATACAGTTATATATAAAAAATATATCAAAATAAAACCCCACATGGTTGTAAAAAACACTGGCATGGGGGAGGGGGGGGGGGTGGGCCCAAAAGAACAGAACAACTGTTCAGCAATGTAGTTTATAAATAGAGTCAGGGGGTCAATTGATACATTTAGTAGTCCTTAAAGCTGCAGTCCGTAAGTTTCATGTCCGACCTGCATGGGGATTCTCAGTCTCAATCCCCGCTCGGCCTGGGGAGATATTGCACTCATGAGCTTCAGGCAGTACTATTAGTCATCTTACCCTTACACCAGAGTCAAAATGTCTCGATGGGAGCATATAGGGAGACCACCTCCAACCAGTGTGCAGATGTACTAGTTATGTATGTATTAACCCAACTCTGCCATAATAACGTTGGATTCATTACAATATAAAGCTCATTGCAGCTTTAAATTATTTAGGTTTAGGCTATAAACAACACAGTGAGCAGTTCTAGTGTGTGTATAGACATACAGTGCTGATTTCAATTCTGAAGAACAGACAGTTTTTCCCTGCTTTTTCCTCTTCACGCTTTTTGGTCAAACACAGTGGAGCCAATATTTCCCAGATGATTATGTTTTATTTGTTTATTTATTTATTTGAACCACTTTCATCATGGCCACTTTCAACATGGCATCCCTATTTTGGGCATAATGTCATTATAGGCGAATATTTCCCAAATTTTCAAAACATGTACTTTTTGTTCTCCAAACAATTAAAACCTTTCGAAAAATAGTCGAAAGTAGCGGATCTTCAAGCTCACAGCGCGTGGCCTCGGGACGCGCTGTGAGCTCGTATAGATGCCCCGAGTTTGCTTTTGGCCATTTGACAAAGCGTACAGGGCTTAAAGGCATGGTAAGGATAAGGATAATTCCTTTTAACAGGTCGTTCATGAAAGTCCTTGCGGTCTTGTTTCCAATGAGAACCTGTGAGCAATTGGGGTTAAGAGTCTTGCTCAGGGACAAATTTCATATCATCGGCACATATGCTGGGATAGCCTGGAATCGAACCTGGGGCAACCAGGGCTAGCTGGTTCCCTAGGCGGGCTCACTAACCACTCAGCTATGGCCGCCCCAAATGGTGGGGTTCACCCCCCCATTTTTTTCCAATAGATTAGTCACCCCATGGAGACTTGAATTCATGGATATTTTTTCTTTGCATTCCTAAGCCAATCATTTGATGACCAGCGGACCGGTAGGCAGTGGTTCCGGTAGGAGATACAATGGAGACTCTTTGTGTCTCCTCCTCAAATTATTGGTTTAGGAATGCGACAAAAACAAAGAAATATCCATGAATTCAAGTCTCCATGGGGTGACTAATCGAATGAAAAAAAGTCATTTTGGGGGTGAACTATCCCTTTAATGTGCTGCCTGCGATATCAGAGAAAAAAATGTTCTAAAAGTACACGCACGCACGCACGCACGCACGCACGCACGCACGCACGCACGCACGCACGCACGCACGCACGCACGCACGCACGCACGCACGCACGCACGCACGCACGCACGCACGCACGCACGCACGCACGCACGCACACACACACACACACACACACACACACACACACACACACACACACACACACACACACACACACACACACACACACACACACACACACACACACACACACTTTCAGTAGATGCAATTTATCACACTGCTTTGAACTGTTTCTACCTCTAAGGGATGGTTCAGATGACGCACAGATGTCACACATGCTTTAAGTACACCCAGAGGGCTTTCTGGTGTCAGTCAGGTATCTGTTTTAGATCACCGGCCTGTTAGAGAAGTTGATGGTTCTGTTTAAGAAATTGGAACATGATGTAGGTGTTGAGTAGAGACAGGGGTCCCCTAAACAGAGTAAAACAAACTTGGTGACAGACTGTGCCTCTACGTCGCACCACAAAACACAGCACATGACATTTCATGGATTTATGGACTATGCACGGTATGTAATGTTTTTACTCAAAGTGAGAGAGTGGCCGTCTTGTGTAGCGATCAGGAAGCGAGAGAGGGTAACGCACCTAGCAAGGGAGGGTGTTGCAACAGTGTTGCCCAAATATAGGGTCGGGGCTCCCATTTTCGGTCGCGGACCTGTTGTTATGGGTCGAGACTAAATATCCCTTTTTTTTTTTTTTTTTTTTACCTTTCACCTTTACTTTCCAAAAATACTGTCAAGAAATGTTCTGAAACGTGTTGGGATGCGATGCGTTTCAGAAAGGTTTTGTAGTATTATTAGTATAGTTTGGATATTATTGCTACTTTTGAATGTGTATTTGTAAGTTCAGGTCCCAGGAAGACACCAAATGTATATCTTTTGGATTTCAAGCTAAAACATTTGGGATTATTTGACTGACTGACTGACAGACAGACAGACAGACAGACAGACAGACAGACAGACAGACAGACAGACAGACAGACAGACAGACAGACAGACAGACAGACAGACAGACAGATATGGATTAGGCCACAGACGCCTCTTTGATATAATTTTCGATCTCTCTGAGTCTGACCCCAAGCTACACCGTAAAAATCCTCAGTGTTGTACAAATTGAACCTAATGGACCCTGTAGTTAGATGCTGTAGATAGATAGATGGTTCCTAACCATCTATCTATCTACAGCATCTAACTACCATTTAGCTGGGGACCTCCTAGAATGCCCTCAAGGGGGTCCCTGGACCCCACCTCAAAAAACAGTGCTATAGCAGACTAGAGTAAGAATCCAATTCAATCCATTCAAGGGGGTATTTATTGTATGCATTATGATCATTATAATTGTAGTGGAGTAAAGGTATTTTCCTCTGAGATGTAGTGGAGTAGAAGTAAAAGTATAGACAATTGGAAATGCTCCGGTAAAGTAAAAGTACCTCGAAATTGTACTTATAAGTAGAGCACTTGAGTAAATGTACTGAGTTACTTTACACCACTGATTATGAGTGCACTAATCGATTACAAGTGCGGAAGAACCAAAGTTACAACTGCTTTGTGGGTTTCTCCCAGCCAGGTCTTTAGACAAACTGTACAACTTCGCTGAGTGTGCCGGTCTCCACCTGATCCTGGGGCTCAACGCGCTGCACAGGAACCCCGACAACTCCTGGAACTCCTCCTCCACGCTGAGTCTGCTCAAGTACAGCGCCGGGAAGAAGTACAACATCTCATGGGAGCTGGGCAACGGTCAGTACACACAGTGGCTCTACACAGCACTGCTTTCCAAACGGTGGGCCTCGGGACCCATGTTTGGGTCGCGGACCAATTTGTATGGGTCGCGGGTAAACATCCCCTTTTTTCTTTTCCCACATTTAAATATATATATATATTTAAATGTGGGAAAAGAATAAAGGGGATGTTTACCCGCGAATATATATATAAAAAAAACATACTTGTTGCTGTCCGGCAGAAACCAGCTAACTCCATGTTTCCGCTTTTGCATTTTTTATCATAAATCAGTGCTATTGAACACTCTTTACGCCTGTGTGATGGTTAAAAAAAATGTTTACCAATGAAAAGTTTTAAAAAGCGCTTCTGACAAAACCAGTCCACCAAAGGGGGGTGGAGTTAACTGGTTTTGCTGACTCCAGGCTCCACCCCCTTTTGACCTCCAACCTCATTGTGAGCCTGGAGGTCCATTTAGCTGTTCTTCTCAATGATGAACAAAACCTCCTAACTCCACTTTGTTTGTCATTTCCTGAAAAATGAACATTTTGGAGTTAGCTGGTTTCTGCCCGACAGCAGAGATATATTATTTCAAAAGATAATACATGTTTTTAAAGGAGTGAAAATAGCAACACGTTGTGGGTTTGTAGATCAGTTATTTTCACTTGTTTGGTTCCCGAGCAAATGTGTAATTTCTCATTTGGGTCTTGAGCTAAAACGTTTGGGAACCACTGCTCTACAGCACACATCGCCTGTATTGACACTACTATTTGATTGATACCGCTCAGATACCACTGATTACGCTCATTTATCCTGTAATTGGTCCCCACAACCCCTCTGCGCGTTTTGTCGCCAACATATAAATGATCCTTCAGTGTAAATCAGGAGCCGGTCATTATTGAGAAACAAACCCATAAGGTCCTTACACACCGGGGCGAATTCTTCATGCGAATAAATACGTTTTTTTTTTAAACCTTATAAAGTCAATGCAAGCGTCCACATCAGTTTCGCGGAGCGAAAAAGCGTCTTTTAATTATTCGGAACGAGTCCGAATTTTGCGTATATTCGCATATTCGCCGGTGTGTAACCGCCTTGACACTGACAGGGTGATGGAGGACCAGTGCAGTGTTGATTTCGTCGACTAAAACTATGACGAAAAATGTTAGTCGACTACCTTTTTTTACTGACGAAAACTAAACAAAAAGTAAATAAAAACTAAGCTATGACGACTAAAACTAAGACTAAATATATTGACAATTTAAAAACTAGACTAAAATGTTAGGGAGGGACGAGTGGAGAAGAGATCCAGTATAGAACTAAGACAAGTCATTTTATGTTTGGTTGCGCTCGGGTGTTGCACTCGTGTGTGTTGCAGATCTACAGATCGGCTATATTAAGCATGCAACCAAGTGTAAAATCAGCCATTACGACACCATCAAGGCACCGCCAAAACACATTTTATTCGACTAAATCAACTGTAGATTTAGTCAACAATACTCATATGATATTTAGTCGACTAAAACTAGACTAGAACAGTAAAACATTTCAGATGACTAAAATATGACTAAAACTAAATGGAATTTAATTCAAAATACTATGACTAAAACTGAATCAAAAATTCCTGTCAAAATCAACACTGGACCTGTGGTGTAGTGTAGTTACGGCGGACCCCCAGTGCAGGCTATTCAGGACAGGGGGGCCCCACTGGGCGAGTGCAGGCTATTAAGCACACACACAGATTGTGTACACATGTGGACTTGACAAAACGTTTTCAAATAATTGCAGTGGAGTAAAAGTACAATATTTGCCTCTGAGATGTAGTGGAGTAGAAGTAAAAGTTTTGTAACATTGGAACATTGGAAATAGTCCAGTAAAGTAAAAGTACCTCAAAATTGTACTTAAGTACAACCCTTGAGTACATGTACTGTACTTAGTTACTTTACACCACTGAAACCAACGTTAAATGTAGGAAGCTCCTTTCCACCCACAATGACATGCTGGTGAATAAGCCGTTTGGGCTTACAGCTCATAAATGTGAGCTGCTCACTGACTGACAGACACCTAACTGCGTCATCTCTCATCACATGATGAAATAGAGACTTGACATTGGACAACATATCAAAGAAAATATGAAATGATTAATTTGACGGAATTTTGTTTAATAGTTTGTTCAGTGTTTACTGTTTATATCAGACCATTTTAACAAATCCCCTTGTGATGTGTGTGCATTTTTAAGGGTATAGCTATGTCTTTGAACGCAGCTCAGTACTGTTGAGGCGGCAATCTGAATCACCTAGCACTTAGTGGGGGGCCCCACGGACTCTATGCAGGACCCCGAAGCAAGGAGGAGTGGTCTTAATCGCCCTGATGAGGTTTATTTCTCAATAGTGGCGAGCTCATTATCCCACTTATTACACAGCTACTTAATAGATAATTTGACACGAAACATAGTGATTTTGTTGGTTTTAAAAAGGATTTTAACCCCCATTAAGACCTGAAGCCGATTCTACGAATGCCCTCTAAATCAGCAGTTCTCAAACTTTTTCGTAATTCGAAATTACTCAACATTTTTCAAACACTTTCAAGATTTTCCAAAAAGAAATAAATGGCAGATGTGCAAGCTTGTGCGCTTGTACATCTAAAATGACACAGATGCTTTCCCGGCTTTTAATGGGTTAATTGATGATGGTAAAGCAAATAGTCCATTAGGTTATGCCAACGATGTCCGTCCTCTGCGACACGGCCGGCTCACCAAACTCCGCAAAGAAATGCTGCTCAAATATGAACCAAGATTCTGTTACCGCGTTGCCTGTTTCTCACCCCACATGTTTTCAAAAACATTCTTTAGTGTACTGTTGTAGCTGTAAAATGACATCATGTGTTTGTTTACTTGGCCACCATGTTGGATACGGCAAAAACATGCCCTGGGGATTAATACGATCCAGGTGCTCAGTCTATTGATTAGACCTACGTCCATAGCAACGCTTTGTTCTTCATAGCAGCGCTCTGCTATCAAGAAATAACAGACCGCTGAAAGCCGCGACGGCGTGACGGCCTTAAATCCTACACATTGTTGGCCCTTGGTGACCCAGGGCTCTACATTTGGTCCCCTCCTTTTTACCCTCTACACCAAAACTCTTCGAAAATGAAAATAGATGATCAAAATAGTAGCTGTTAGTTTGTGGGGAGCACAGCAGTTGCCTACTGTAAAACAGACCCTCCAGAAAAATGCGATTATGCGATTGCAGAATTTACCGCATAATCAGCAAAATGGTGCATAATTATGCAGGGCTAACGTTTTTTCAAAAAGATTGCATCGCATAATATGCGCATCGCATCGCATAATATGCGTTTCGCATCGCATATTTTGCAACTTTTCACATTTCGCATTTTTCGCATTTTTCGCATCGCATATTCCCGCATATCGCATATTCCCGCAAAAAAAAAGCAGACGTCACCCATTGGTTTCTACAGACCCTGTAATTCAGCTAATTCAAATCCACCATCTTGGATTTCCGGTTGCGAATAATCTAATGCTATTGGGTGGAAGGGTGGGTCTTCACTCAGTAGAAGCCCTTCTTTATAATTCATTTTCATATTTTGGGAGTATATTGTAAAAAAAATAACGCATATCCTCCTATAATTATAGAAACCTCTGTCTGTCTGTCACAAAAACGCCCGGTTCTCCTCAGTGGCTGGACCAATTGATCGGAATTTGCACACAGCCATTGACCATTACCATGTGCACGGTACTGCGAAGCCCGTTTTTTTATTTAACCAAATCTCAGCCGTTTATTAGCGTTTTTGTGTAAAAGACATGGTTAAGGGGCTGCCCAGCTATGGGACGAACTGCCTCCCGGGTTGCCAGATCATGTGCGCATATCCCCCCACGGATGCGTCAACCGGGTATGGACTAGTCATGATAATTGAAAGAAGACTTTAAACTAGTGACTGAAAACATAGTATTTATGAAAATGGTTACTAAGGTACAGTCCGGTCAAATACCAATAGCGACACCTTCTAGGCCATAAATGAGAACCCCTTAGTGGTCAGCTGTGTGGCCCGTGTGCATTTTCAGAGCATACATATTTTAATGATCAAAACATCTGCAATAAAGCTCCTGATATGATTGCGTTCCCGCTTGGATCAATGGAACTAACTTGATATACTTTAAGTTCCTATTGAAAACTTAAAGCGACACTACGTAACTTTTTTTTTATGTGATTTTGTCCGTTCTGTATGGTAGAGTATGTTAATACAATATAACTTATACAATTGGGGAGGTTGTATTTTGTCTCTTCAATTACCAGTGGTAAAGATTTCAGCATTGCGCAGGACACAAGGGTTGAAGTCCGATGTAGAACAGATAAGTTACATTGTTCACTTTTATAGCCAACCTAGTTTTCTGCTTTGTGCAGAGTTAAACAACGGTTACTAAGCCCAAATTAAAGGGTAGAGAGAGGAGTGAGTCTAAGGCATTACTCGTACCAAATGTCTTTTAAGGTGATTTATTTTACTAATAACACATACAATACATTTAGGTAAATAGGTAATAAAACCTGGTAAGAGAGAAAACAAGCAAAGAACATACATAGTATTAAGGATATGACTTCACTCCATTATGAACACATCAGATATACAATCATTTACAATGTTACTTACTATTGATCTCTCACTCTCTTCCAGATGATCAGTGAGTCACTCAAGAACCCATATTCGAGGAACAACCCACGGCCAGTTACTTATTAGAATCTGAGTCTCTGTTCTGAGACCTTCCTAATTTATAAACTTCTCACACAAGGTCCGCCTCTAGCAACAGGAAGTTCCGGTTACCCACAAAGCCTTGCGATTCCTTGCCATTTCCTGTCACAGTGGAGCCAGACTGCATTATGCAGTCAAATCAGTTGCTTTGTTCTTACACAAAGCTTTTGTCTCTTATCTAGAAAGCTACCCCCGCTCGGAGTTGCTATCTCTTTTGTTTAGAAACCCCTCACCTGATAGCGAGACCTGTTCCCTGTCTTCCACGCAAAGGCCTATTGTCTCTGGCATGCAAGAACTCTTTGAAGCTCAGGAGCACAGCAGGGAGCCTGCCTCTGCCCACTCTGTACCACTAGGCTCACCTCAAACAGTACATGTTTGCTAACTCCTGCAGGACAATAAAAGCACATTGCTGTTGCACCAATAATAATACACAGTTATCTTTCATAATCATGGATTATTCCACATACATAGTGCTGCTTTAAAGTATACTATGAAAACCTTTTTTCAAGGTTGTAACCACTTGATCCCCACGCATCGCTATTCTGGGGGTAACGTTGACCAAAAATAGCAGATGTACAAGCTCCCAACACGTGGCGTTGCGATGAATTGTGAGCTTGTAGATGGGCTATTTTTCGGAGGGACAGCGAGTGCATTTGAGCTGCCGACGGCGGAGCAGCGGGATGCCGGCGGCGGAACGGCAGGTGCCGGGAGGCGGGGCGGCGGCAGCAGCAGCAGCGGCGGAGCGGCAGCTTCCTATGCCTAAACCAGTTCCGCGGCAGTTCCGCGGCAGCTTCCGCTGCCGGAAAATGCACTCGCTCCTTCTGATTTTTCTTTTCTTTTCAAAATATTTGTATTAGATTTTTATATTCCCATAAATATGTATTGGCCAAAAATGCACTGTTACCGCCGTTACACACCGGCGAATATGCGAATATACGCAAAATTCTGACTCGTTCCGAATAATTAAAAGACGCTTTTTTCGCTCCGCGAAACTGATGTGGAAGCTTGCATTGACTTTATAAGGTTTTAAAAAAAATTGTATTATTCGCATGAAAAAAATGGCCCCGGTGTGTAAGGACCTTTAGTATGCTTTGACAAAAGTTCAAATTGACAATTAACATACTTTTTGAAAAATACATTATGTTTTCACTTCTGGTGAAAACATAACATTTTTTTCACCCTTCATTAATGTTATATTATCTTTAAAATCGTAGTGTTTTGGCAATGATTTGGGGGCCCACAATGCAATATCCTCAGGGACCACCAGTGGGGACCCCCGGCCCATAGGTTGGGAACCTCTGACCTAGAGTGACAAGTCTAGCAAGCAGTGGTGGGAAAAGTACTCTTTTTTTTAACTAAAAGTATCAATACTGCAATGAAATGCTCTGTTACAAGTAAAAGTCCGGAATTCAAAATATACTTGAGTAAAAGTACAAAAGTATTGGTATCAAAATGTACTTAAAGTACCAAAAGTAGAAAGTACTCATTATGCAGAATGTCCCATTTCACAAAGTTTTCAAATGTATAAAATGCATAACAATATTTTGAAAATAGCAGATCTACAAGCATCGCGACGCACTGTGAGCTTGTAGATCGTCTATTTTCAAATGGCAGAAATGTACAGTATGTTGAGCTGAAGTGGTTTTGTAATAATAATCGAAATCTACAAAGTAACTAGTGACTAAAGTTTTCAAATAATTGTAGCAGAGTAAAAGTGCAACATTTGCCTCTGAGATAATGGAGTAGAAGTAAAAGTGCTGAAAATTGGAAACACTCCAGTAAAGTAAAAAAAAAAAAAAACTCTAAACTGTACTTAAGTGCAGTACTTGAGTATGTGTACTTAGTTACTTTACACCACTGCCAGCCAGCAGTGAGGCAAGGGTTAAGGAGTGAGTGGGCCGGGTCTCGGGGATAAAAGGGACAGGCTATATAGTCCACATGTCATACTAACCAGCTGTGTGTCTGCCGCACGGCAACGCTCAAAGGCTTCCCCTCCAGCACATCACTTCACATTTTCATTTCATTTCGTCTGCGATAAAGCTCCTGATAGGAACTCCCCGATGGCAGCCGAAGCCTTTAAGAGGCATGCAGAATGCACAGGGAGTGGGCCATGTGTAGCCATTTGGTGTAGGAGTTGAACCGTGGCGATAGTCATGATTTAAAGGAAGTTATCCAGAGCGAGTGCAGACAGAGCGTGAAGTTAAAGGGGCCGGGGGAGATTCTGTGAGTGAAGATGGTCCAAAAAATCTGATTAGCAGACAACAACGCGCAGTACGACGGCACTTCTGCCAAGAAAAATGGCCACTGAAAGGGGGCATGAAACGCTAGGTTGATTTTGTAGTTTGTTTTCCGGGTTCAGGGTAAAAAAAAACCTTCATTACCGTACACAGTGATGTAAGCAAAGCAGCCGCAGCAGCTGACAAAATTAATACTGGGGTGTGTTAGATTTAGGAGTGCTAATGCGTAAATACTGTTGACTACCGTCTATACATTGGCACGCTTACATCTAACACAACCATTATTAGCTGCAGTCGTGTTGCTAATAACCTGCCATGTTTCACCCTACTGCACATATACCTGTACAGAAATGTACAGGTAAAAACATTTAAATTTACTGTAGCACAAATGTATGCTACACACACACGCACGCACGCACACACGCACGCTCACACGCACGCACACACACATGCACACACAAACACACACACATTTGCCTTTACGTTATACAGTTCAGCCTTAGTTCAAATGCAACCTGACACAAATTCAGTCATCGTACAATAGAATAGCATGACAACATAGGGCCTAAATAAAGCTCATTTATTTTTTCTTCCTTTCGGGGAAACACAGATCCCTGGTGGTGTGTTTTGGGGACTTTGCGGTCCCTCCCTGTGCACTTGGCTTGTTCATAACCCCTCGCTCTGAGGCCATCTGTCAGCGTTACTCCCAATTGCTCAATTATACCTTTTACTACTGGCTGCCGGGCACCGCCTAGGAGAGCCATACTATACTTACACTCCTGGAGTGCTTAATTTAACCACTTTCAACCTGGAGTTTCTATTTTGGGCATGTCATTTATGGGTTCCATTTTCTAAAATCTATCTACAAATTTCAAAAAAAATTCAAACATGTTCAACATTTTTGGGAAAATGCCAGACATTTTGGTGCGACCCGATAGCCGAGTGGTTAGGGTGCGTGCGTACCACATGGTCTCAGATGCCTGACATGTGAGTCACCGGCCAGACCAAATTTTGCTGCAGGTCACTCCCCTACTCTATCTCTGTGCCTTCCTGTCTCTCTCTATTCTTCGTATGACAAAGTGGATAATGTACAAGTGAACCAATTGGCCTCATAATGTACAAATGGATAAATGAACGCTGACATTTTTATTGTGTACAACAACAACCTCTGCGGCTTGTTGTATAAAAACTCAATTTTATGAAACGGATAGTTCCTGTCCTTGATTATGATTGGCTGAGCCGCGCTCTAAGCTGTTGTAAAACGCTCTATAAACACACACGTGTGACCGCGTGTATCAGTGTTTCTGCAGCAAAGGAACTGTTTCAAAATGTCAGATTTGGTTAACATTTTAGGCGAGAAATAGGCAGCGCAGTTGCTCAATATCGCTTAATGTCACATTTAGAACACAACGGCATGTTTACAATAGTCACCATACAACGGCATGTTTACAATAGTCACCATTCTGGACCTTCCATGCATTTGCATAGCAACTTCCTTCCTAGTTTGTGCAGGCAATCAGAGGCTACTTTTGTGTCAAATTAATTATAAAAACATTAATTGGAATCTGTCTATAATTTTCATGTTGTCCTATTTAGTAGCTGTTATATAAACGCAACAGGCTGCCTAGCAATGTCCCTTAGCTGTTCTAAAATCACTGTAAACCAATGGTTCTCCACCTGTCACGTTGACTGAACGCCGTTGAGTGGTCAGATGGGTGGGCTGTACAGCTTTTTGGGGGCCTATTGCCAGTGGTGGAAAAAGTACTCAAATGTTCTACTTAAGTAAAAGTATCAATACTGCAATGTAGAAGTACTTCAAAATTTACTTGAGTAAAAAAGTACCAAAAGTAAAAGTACTCGCAGAATGTCCCATTTCACAAGTTTTCAAATGTATAAAATCGCGACGCATTGTGAGCTTGTGGATCTGCTATTTTCAAATGGCCGAAATGTATATACTGTAGGGCTGAAGTGGTTGATGCATGTTTTGTAATAATAATCAAAATCTACAAAGTAACTAGTAACTTAAGTTTTAAAATAATTGTAGTGGAGTAAAAGTACAATATTTGCCTCTGAGATGTAGTGGAGTAGAAATAAAACGATTGGAAATCGGAAATACTCAAGTAAGGTACAAATACCTCAAAACTTAAGTAAATGTACTTAGTGGGGCGGTACTTAGTGGGGCGGTACTTAGTGGGGCGGCCATAGCCATAGCTGAGTGGTTAGTGAGCCCGCCTAGGGAGCCAGAGGCCCTGGTTGCCACAGGTACGATTCCAGGCCACGCCAGCATATGTGTCGATGAAATGAAATTTGTCCCTGAGCAAGACTCTTAACCCCTAATTGCTCACAGGCCCTCATTGGAAACAAGCCCGCAAGGACTTTCATGAACGTCCTGTTAAAAGGAATTATCCTTATCCTAGTTACTTTACACCACAGCTTTTTGGGGCCCTATCGCGTTACTCACTGTGAAGTTGTGTGAACGTCTCCCCTCCTCCACCAGAACCCAACGGATATCGCAGCATGGTGGGTCGTTCGGTCAACAGCACCCAGCTGGCTCAGGACTACACCGTGCTGCGGACGCTGCTTCAGTCCGTGCGCTACTACCACCGGGCCCACCTCTACGGGCCCAACGCCGGACGGCCGCGGAAAAACGCAATCCTGCTACTGGACGGGTGAGTTGACATACTAAGGGCTATGGGGGGGGCGGGGGGGGGGGGGGGAGTTCAGCCGAAGGGCAAAAAGGTGGTGTAGTGTTGCAGTTTTCCATTCCATGTTAGGTTGGTCCTGTATAGTGGAAAATATGCAACGGGAGATTCTGGACTATCGCTGTGTTTCAAGATGGGAAAGGTGGTGTTGCACTCTGCACACACATGCACACACGTGCAAATGTCCTGCCAGTACCACCCACCCCATCACACACACACTCACACACACACGCACGCACACACACTCACACATGCACGCACGCACTCACACATGCACGCACGCACGCACGCACGCACGCACGCACGCACGCACGCACGCACGCACGCACGCACGCACGCACACACACACACACACACACACACAGGCACGCACGCGCACACACACACACACACACACACACACACACACACACACACACACACACACACACACACACACACACACACACACACACACACACACACACACACACACACACACACACTTTAATGTGTAGCAGTGTTTATGGAGTGTGTAAGTTCCAGCTTCTTAGATCCAGTTAGACTGTCAGCCTAAATAACGTGTCACCTGATTGATGGCGTGACTGCACAATCTCCCACCTGTTCGCTCCAAACGTTCCCCCTAAAGGAAGACCCTCCATCTCTGCTTTGGTATAGTCTTATCTCTAGCCTGCAGCTATATAACAAACAGAAAACAGTGTGTCATGGTCGACGGAGTCAGATCCCCTTTATGGTATTCTTAACCCATTTAAGACCTTAGGCCGATTCTACAAATGGCTTCTGAACTACATTTTTCAAAAACTTTCACGATTTTTCTAAAATGCTGAAGTGATGCGCTGTGAGCTTGTGTATCTGCTATTTTTGAATAGCCTAACGCTAAAATCTGAAATGACACAGATGCTTTAGGCATTTGTGGTTGCTTTAAAATGTTTAGGCAGTTGTATGTTCTCTCCGTTTTTGTCATGCTGTTATTGTGGTATTTTTGTATATGGGGACTACCGACGGAAATGAGCTTCTAGCTAAATCCGGCACGTTTACATGTTTACATCACGTTCATGTATAGACCAATTATTTGTTTACTAACATTGAGACTGGACGCACAGGTGATTGTTTCACGCAATCAATTCCCAACCTGTTGTTTTGGGGTGCGCTGGTTTCAGCACACTCCGTCCCCAACCCCCTCTTGTGTGTTGGCTAGTGAGGCGCGTCCTAGCGAGACCTGACAGAATGGGTTTCATTGATACTGGTTCTTATCAGTGTGACGTCGTCTGTTAAGGGGTCTATAGAATGTTCATTAATGTGCACTAGTCCCGTCTAAATAAAGAGATAAAGAATGTTATACAGCAGGGGTTCCCAAACTGTTCTATGCCAAGGACCCACAAATAGCCATATAGCCTTTAAGTAATTCCACAATACGGGGGCCGCAGCCCCCTCTTGTGAAATGACTTAAATCTTGAAACAGTTTGACAATAATGACATGCCCAAAATAGGGACACCGGTTTTGAAAGCTGTTAAATTGCCAGCCACTGATGTTGTAGAGCTTCCAATAGTGAATCTAACCTGATTCCCAAGCTCATTTTAGGAGTGCACGTGTCTTTGGGGAAAATAAATCACAGCTCCACGGCTATACATACACACCAGATAAAAAATTAATGATGTTTGGCTGACTTTTCAGTCAAAAGGACCTTCCGCGGCAGAGCAATAAACACGGACATATAGGCTTGGATATTGTGGCACACGCACAATTTATGAATGTGATCATGCTGACCATGAGAGAGGTACAGTGGTGGAAAAAGTACTCAAATGTTTTACTTAAGTAAAAGCATCAATATTCAGTCCGCAATTAAAAATGTACTTGAGTAAAAGTATTGGTATCAAAATGTACTTAAAGTACCAAAAGTAAAAGTACAAAAATGTTTGAAAATAGCAGATCTACAAGCTCACAACGTATCGCTTCGCGACACGTTTTTTCAAATAGCTATTTTATTTTTTCATACCTAGGCTATTTTCAAATAGCCTAGGTATAAAATAGGGCTAAAGTGGTTAATGTATGTTTTATAATATAGTAATTTATATCTGCAAAGTAACTAGTAACCAAAGTTCTCAAATAATTGTAGTGAAGTAAAAGTACAATATTTGCCTCTGAGTGGAGTAGAAGTAAAAGTATTGAAAATTGGATATACTCCTGTAAAGTAAAAAATACCTCAAAATTGTACTTAAGTACAGTACTTGAGTAAATATACTTAGTTACTTTCCACCACTGGAGAGGTATATGTCTATCAACTAGACTCACTCTGTAGTCATACAAATGTATGTGTATTTATTCATACTGTATGTATGTATGTAGGTAGGTAAGTAGGTAGGTAGGTAGGTATACAGACAAACAGACAGACAGACGGACATTATTCAGTTGGGAGTATCAATGATCTGAATCCAGTTCAATTGAAATGGGATAGTAATGGTCATGGTCACGGTCTCCTCCTCTCAATGGTTCCTTTGCTTGCTGCAATCTCAGTTGTGCAACGGCACGTCCCTTGTGATTAAAATGAACAGATAATTACTGTAATTTCCTCGGATCGAAGCACCTTCTAATATTTCTCCTTCACCTTCAAATGACCTCTCGTGGTTTTCCCGTGACCATTCCTGCTCGCCACACATTTGCGTCGTGCCATGTTTATGTTATCGTCATTCCGTATTCCTGGATGGATACGGACACAGCATTTCATATTAGATTGCCGATCTCCTATATGTGACGGGCCTTTTTTGTTTTGAAAGCCAGATCTTGGAAGATTGTAGATGAAGATGAGATAGCTATATAGACACGTCTGATTATTGGATGATTATTTCTGTTACAGGCAGCTGGATTCGTTTCTCTCTGTATCTATACAGTGTGCGCTGCCAGAGGCAATTTCTGATCCTCATCGCTGCAGTTATCAGCAGAACTTTGAGAGGTGCCTTTGCTGATAGATGCTGTTACATTCATTGTAATCAATTCCTGACGGCTCTAGAATTTTTAAAGTTAGTTCTGGGACTTATCACCTGGGTGAGAAAGTGTCTGTTTTCAGTGTCTGTTTTCAGTGTCTGTTTTCAGTGTCTGTTTTCAGTGTCTGTTTTCAGTTCAAATGTGGTCCAACAATTAGCTTTTCTTGAACTGTATGTGTGCACCTTATTTGAACAGAACAACACCTGGAGACATTATAGGTGTTCAGTATCTTGTTCAAGGACATTTCACCATGAGCCTGGGCAGTGGTGGAAAAAGTTTTTAAAAAAAAGGTTTTACTTAAGTAAAAGTAATACTGCAATATAGAAATACTCTGTTACAAG
>NC_137619.1:43824577-43864577 GCF_963280865.1 Gymnoscopelus braueri
TTTTTGTTTTCACGGGCAGGTTCATGAAGAATGCTGGTTCTGTGGTGGATGCAGTTACGTGGCAACAGTAGGTATTTTACCCCTTTGTTCTTCTATTTATTTATTTACTTTCCCTAATAAATCTCAATTACTAATAGCTTACTGTATGTATTCTACTAAAACAGCTACCTACTAGGTCTGTCCTTTCATAGTCAAATAATTGATAAATGGAGCATTTTGGTCGTAGTCAGACGTTTTTATGCTTTTTTCCATGCTGAATTCATTATTTATTGCAGAATGTTGAGCACATCTCGTGTAAACTCTAGATATAATCCTTTAATTCTACAAGTATAGGCCAATTAGCCAGTAGCCATCGTGAAATCAACATTAGAATGTTCAGTTCTCAACCTCTCCAACCGTAACAGGCTGGTCTCTGCCTATTGTATGCAGCAAACACAATTTTACAGACTTGTCGATTAAATAAATTAAATTCCTATCATTATATTCGGCCAAGCATTTCTTCAGTCGAGGACTAAAGTAGTGTCCTGGTAGATCAGTCAATAGAGCACTCGCCTTTTGACCGCAAGGTTCTGTTTGCCAACTCGGCGTATGAGTATCACCGCTTGGGTCACTAAATCATGCAGTAAGTACTGGGAGCTTATTGTAGGTGTTGCGTGCCACCCCAGCAATCCATCTCCCAGGGGTCTAGCGCAGTGGTTCTCAACCAGTGGTCCTTGAGGGGGTTCCAGGTGGTCCCCAGCTAAATGATACAGAGTTGGTAACGAGAGTTATGCATATAACTAAGGTTCTACGAATTCCGGATGACCGCCAGAGGCAGTGTTTTCAACACCTGGATATCCATCACGCGCTCGCGTATGGGTCGAATATTAATACCAACAAAGTCACTCGTGACCTGTGTGCACGCACGCCACCTATATAGGGGCGGGGCACACAGCGTTCATCCTCATGAAATCTTTTCGTCGAGAATGAGATTCCGAGTGACAGTCAACTCTGGCGGTCATCCGGAATTCGTAGAACCTTAGTTATATGCATAACTCTCGTTCTACTTCATTCCTACTGACCGCCAGAGGCAGTGTTTTCAACACCTGGATGACTAATACCAACATAGTCACGAGGAATCTGCGCTTACCGAAGTCGGTTTGCAGATAGAATAAACAGACAACACCACAGCCGTCGCCACAGGATGCGAGACGGCCAGGTTGACTATATATAGGAGCGGGCAAAAGCCCATGAAAGATGAAGCCCATTCGGCTGCATCTCCTGGCCTGCTCCAAGCCTGTATCACTGAGGGAGAGGCTCTGGCAACACCCGCGGTCAAGAAAGGCCTTGGGGGAACCTAGAGGCCCCCTGAAGACGTACATTTGCCTGAACGCAGCAATGACAGTCTCCATTAAGCCCAGGCACAGCTGTGCCCTTCCTCACGGACAAATACAACCAAACCAGCCATCACAGCTATGTCCTGCCACAGAGCCCGGACGGGACACAATAGGCAGGTACTAGAATGCAGTTGCTCCACCTCTGGTTGAGGAGCAAACTAACAAATCAATAGGCTAGCTGACGTGAAATGCAGAAAGCCCCTGAGGACGTAAGGAGGGGTCGGCCATATGGTAAACCCAGACCAATCCCACTTTAACAGTCTCTGGCAATGGCCAGGGCATGAAGCCCATCTACTCACTTTTGCAGATGAAGCAGTGAGGACAAAGAGTACTAGCAGATAGTCATCTGAGAGCAGCCCGATGTACCGGCTGGGGACAAAGCTTCCAATACCACAGGCAAGCGTCATGAAGGCACCCATGCAACCTGTGGGGGCCACACGCGGAGAGCATCTCAATGGTAGAGAGGCTGAACCCTCTATCTAACATCATCCGCAGATATCTAGGGCAGCATAAGCACAGAGCAACGCTCCAACCTATGCAGTGGCCCTTGTCCCGACTAGAGCACAGTCTACACTCGCTGGCGTGCAACGCCCTGGTGTACGATGCACAAAAATCCAGTAATTTTTGGACAATAGTTTTGAATTTCAGCGGTCAATGACGCAGCCGAAGGTTAGGAGTGAGGATGCCACATGCCCCTCCCCCCTAACTGTGACAGGAGATCTTGTCTCTGCGGAGAGGCCAAGGCACTTCATTGAGAAGCTGCAGTAGGCCAGAGCATCTTGCCCTAACGGACTGGTCTGTCTCAAGGCTAACGGTACTACCGCTCTGCCATACCTATGCACGTGATCCGAACTGCTATCGGATCCAAGAGGCTTCCAGTGGGAAACATGTCCGCAGCCTGGACTGTACACCCAACAAGCTCATTGCTATGAAATTTGCAAGATGAGGCAAGGTCCACGAAAGGAGCTTCCAAGCCTCCTGCAGACTGACTGGGTCAAGCGCCCCAGAAGGCAGACTGTTGACATATTGTGTTATTGAACACGCCATAAACATCCTGAGGGCCAGGTGCACTGCACGCAGGTCCAGTGCATTAGCGACACTGGCTGGAGACCCTCACCATTCTGTTGCAGTCTTGGGGTTCGAGGCCCAAGCCACGAAATATATATGCACATTTGTACATGCGTGAAAATTTGTCCGCTGTATTTATTTACCCATCCTAGAACTACTAGGAGCAGTGAGCAGCCATTCTCCGGCGCTCATGGGGCAATTAGGGGCTCAGACAGGGACACACATCGACCCACTTCTGGCCTGGCGTCGAACCCGGGACACCCAGAGGCTCTGGCTCACTACCAAAGTAGACAGTGCCAATTCTCTAATCATGCAAGCAAATGCCTAGAGTGATAGGCGCTGTATAGGCGCTGGATAGGCGCTGGATAGGCGCTGGATAGGCGCTGAATAGGCGCTGAATAGGCGCTGAATAGGCGCTGTGTCTGCGCATCAACACTCGCATGCCGGAGGGCCAGGGCGAGGTAGTCAAGGGAATGTCCAATACGTCACATTCCAGCCGCTGTGGCATGGCTCTAGTTAGCAGATCAGAGACTAACACTGTGGCCATGAGCCACGGTCATCCAGCTCGACAGCTTCATCTAGTGATACCACCAGAGAAGCAATGCTCACAGTTAACAGTTTAGGCGTTTAGCAGGCGCTCTTAATCCGGATCGACTTACAGTAAGGTAATGTAAGTAAAGTAAGCAATGTTGGCATCAACCACTAGCCTTAGGTCTAGGCCATATTGGGCTGTACTCCCCATGGCTGACAAGCCCTTGGTAAGAGGTTCTGGAATTGGCCCACATGCCAAATCTCATGTACGGCAGTACAAGCAGTAGCGGAGTGGGACACACTTACTATGCTGAAGCTATGTTGCGGTGGTCCGCACGTGGTTCCTCAAAGCGGCAGAATGGGATACATTCTCAACGCTGACCCCTTTTTTTCCTTTCGTCCAGCGACAAGCAATAGCGGAGTGGGACACACTTACTATGCTGAAGCTACGTTACGGAGGGCCGCACGTGGTTCCTCTCCTTTTTCTTTCCTCTGGTCAGCGACCAGCAGCAGCGGAGCGAGACACACTCCCAATGCCAGCGGTATATTCCAGTGGGCGCACGCCGCAGTGGCGTGGTCCCTCCAAAAGCGGCAGAGCGAGACACACTCTCAACGCTAATACTTTCCACTCCTTTCGTCCAGCGACAAGCAGTAGCGGAGCGAGACACACTCCTAATGCTTACGCTATATGGCGGTGGGCCGCCCGCCATGGTTTCTCAAAGCGGCAGAGCGAGATGCACTCTCAACGCTAATCCTTTTCCCTTCTTTCGTCCAGTGACAAGCAGTAGTGGAGCGACCAGCAGCAGCGGAGCGAGACACACTCCCAATGCTAGGGGTATATTCCATTGGGGGGCACGCCGCAGTGGCACTTACAAATGCAAGACACAGCATGCAGCTGGTATAACATGACTGTCAGTCATTATTTCTTGTTTCCTTTTCCCCTGTCCAGCCTCATCATGATTTGTGTGCATGGGGATCTCATCTTAAACAAGCTCAGTGCTTAATGAGTTTTCCAATTTAGTAGACCTTGTACTGTGAATGTGTACTTCCATGTACTGCTTTCAATTCAGTGGCCAAGAGTTCGTCATCCTGACAATTCCTCTAGCTGAGAAAGCATCCCGAGGGCTCAATGCTAGCATCCCTGTGGGAGGCAAATCCGCCCCAACCAGGCCAACCCAGTCGGCCTTTCTGCCAGCAGTATGCCGCTGCAATTAGCCAAATATTCACAGCCATAGCCTGTGTCAGGCACCATAGTCAGGACATGACCGGCACAAGTAATGGACCTTCCCTTCTGGGACCAGCAATTGTTGCAATAATCCATGGGCAACAGCAACAGAGTGAGACACTCAATACTACTGATGACGTAGCCGTAGCAAAAGCGAGAATCATTCAGGCTACAGTGTCAAGGACACAGTATGATAGTCAAGAAGTGGCAAAGCAAAACACACTTCAATCGTCATATAGAATTCTTTAAGAAAATTTCACTACCAAGCACATAGTATTATCTGGATAGCAGCAGAGTGACATACACTCAAGCTACGATATCAGTATTCACAGTATACTGCATATGTTGAATAGCAGTAGTGAGTACCAGGTACACACAGTATTAGTGGGTAACAGCAGCAGAGTGAGATACACTTGTGCTATTGGTAACGTAGCCATAGCAACAGAGCGAGAATCGTTCAAGCTACAGCGTCAAGTACATATGTACTTGTTAATGTATTGTGTCTTGGACACAATTAACACAATTAACATTAATGTTAATTAATGTTGTCTTGGACCCCAGGAAGAATAGCTGCTGGTTTCCCTTTTTGCCGCAGCTAATGGGGATCCATTGCCAATAAACAAAGCTTATTGATTATCAGTACCCAGAGTACAATGTTACTAATATGTAACTTTGTCGTAGCAAGGAGCGACAACCACTCAAGCCACAGTGTCAAGTCATGTGTCAAGTACCCACAGTATGAAAACCAAGTGATGGCAAGGCAAGACACACTTGAACCATACCAGTATTATAATTCCATTTTACTACCAAGCACAAAGCAGTATAACCTGAATAGCAGCAGCGAGTCACACTCAAGCTATGATACACACTCAAACTGTGAGGTTAAGCACACACAGTGGCAGTATTGGCATATATGCTGCTTAAGTCAGCTGTCATTGATCAGCGAGACCTCTTTTATCCCATTAAGACCTGGAACTGTGTCATTTTTAGATTTGAGCTAAAAAGCATTATTTACACTTTGGGCTATTCAAAAATAGCAGATCTACAAGCTCATAGCGCGGCCCAAGTACATGTAGTAATAGGTACACAGTATATCGTCCAATAACGACAGAGTGAAGCACACTATGGATGTCCTTTATTAGCTGCAGCTAAATTATATTTGGACTGGTTAAATTGGGGTTTGAACCAGGGACCTACAGACTTGCAGGTAGACAGTGTACTGACTGAGCCGGATAGCAATCAAGCTAACACGCGCCATATGTCTGGTAGATAGAATGTCTGCGTCAAAGTGAGAACCACTTTCAGCAAAAACATTCACAGAAGAGCGCTCATACAGTGGTGTAAAGTAACTAAGTACATGTACTCAGTACTGTACTTAAGTACAATTTCGCTTAGGTATTTGTACTTTAATGGAGCCCAGTTATCTGCCACTGCGCGCATTAACGCCTTGGTCGTCTCCTCGAGGCGAAAGAACACCTTCTATGAGACACATTAACCAGTCAATCTGGCTCCACCGCCGTCGTGTCATCGAGGCGAGAGACGGTCTTCTCAAAGCGGCAGAATGGGATACATCCTCAACGCTGAATACTTTCCCCTCTTTTACTTTATTTGTCTGTAAACAGCACAATACATGCACTCACCGTCGCCAATGCACAGCTATGGCTCCATAGTTATCCGTGCCAGGTTCAACAACAACGGTGGAGTGGGGAAAGTCAACGGTGTTATTGTCGTTAGCTCCAATGCTAGCAAGCAACCGCTAACTCCATTCACCGTCGCACTTTTTTTTTTTGCTTTTTTTTCCTTGTTCCTTTCCGACAGCCCCTATAAACGGGGTAACGTAATTCCATGGTAGCAGGCTACGCAGTCTCTGGAGGACGGACCGTAGTCCGTAGCCCCAACCGTGTTGGTTACGAAACTTCACGCGCAGCTGCAAGTATCGACCTACGCTCTTGGAGGCGAAAAGATGAAAGAGGATGAACGCTGTGTGCCCCGCCCCTATATAGGTGGCGTGCGTGCACACAGGTCACGAGTGACTTTGTTGGTATTAATATTCGACCCATACGCGAGCGCGTGATGGATATCCAGGTGTTGAAAACACTGCCTCTGGCGGTCAGTAGGAATGAAGTAGAACCAAATGGACCCTTATAGATCTTTAACTCTTGAGAGTGTAAATTGAAACCAAATGGCTCAGTAAACAGTGGATGTCACAGCCTGGCTTACGATGCTTAGCTGTACCACCATGTACCTCAGAATGCAGGAGTAGCCACTCTATGAAGTGTTATAAACAGCAGGAGACCCGGGTTTGAATCCCGGGTAGGACATAAAAGTTCAAGATTAAAGCTTTAACTGTGGCATCCCTGCTCCGTTAGTGAGAAACTGGAAGTAGCAATTCCATTAACTGTCATCGCATAGCAAAACACTTTTAGCGCATAAATGAACATGAAGTATGCCGATTCTGCCCAGAAGTGGACTGCTAGGGTTCATGTGGTTAAGACCTTCTTGCCATACACTGAGAGTGAATGGAATAGTTACTGTATCACTCCCAGGTAGGGACACAACCCAAGATTTGACCAAAGTTCAGCATCACTTTAAAGCACAAACATAGTTTTTCCCCTAATAAGAATATCCACACACACGCACACGCACACACACACACACACACACACACACACACACACACACACACACACACACACACACACACACACACACACACACACACACACACACACACACACACGCACACACACACACGTGTGTATACTGTAGAATGCATTCAAACCCACACCTATACAGTGAATGCAGCCGCTGGCTGTGTAAAAAGAAAGTGAGAAGTCGTTAAGGTCAAGGTCAGGTCTAATTAGAAGAAGCGGAAAGAGGAAGGGGTGTCGCTGAGGTTTAGAAAAACACCACCCACACCGTTAAAGTCAAACCATATGCCCGGGCTCATTCCTTCTGTCAATTAGCCCGTTTTACACCAGGGGACTAGACTCCAGTCTCACCAGACTGCGTGACAGACCCCCCTGACCTCCACAAAACAACCCCAGCTAATAAAAACGGAGACCAATCATTAACACAGCCGCAATGTGAGTTTCACTGCACTACAAACCACCGTGCTCATTAAGACCAACTCAAGGCGATCCCTTATTTGCCATATATACGCAGAGGTTCCCCCGAACGTAGACGTGCTCTCTGTTAGAACTTGGAATTTGGTCATGGAACGTACTGTAGCAGGTTTTGTAGTGAAAGATCCTATGGTTCGTTTCTATAGATCATGCTTTCCATTATCTGTTTCACAACTTCTAAAGCTTCACGCTTATTTTGTTTGAGTTACTGCTTCCTGCTTTTGGATTTATCGGTCTGACGCGAGCAGAATTTATTTCTACATGATCTCAAGACGGGCAATCTCTCTCACTGTCTCTCTGTCTGTCTCTCTCTCTCTCTGTCATAGAGACAGGGAGTCTCTCTGTCTCTCTCCCCCCATGTCTCTCTCTCTCTCCCCCATGTCTCTCTCTCTCTCTCTCTCTCTCTCTCTCTCTCTCTCTCTCTCTCTCTCTCTCTCTCTCTCTCTCTCTCTCTCTCTCTCTCTCTCTGCAGTGTTATGTTTTCATTATAGAGTATTTGATCACAGCCAGAGAGATATTTCATATTTATTTCCCAATAGCCTAAAGGCAGTGCATGCACCCGCAGCCTGCCACCTCCAGGAAAAGCGCCGCAACTGTCATCCTCTTTCAGAGCTCTCTCTCTACCCCCCCCCCTCTCTCTACTCCCTGTATTTTGTGGCTGCTCAAGGCACTTAAAGTTAGTTGTTACTTTATGGTCAAGTTACAAAGCCGACTGGAGGCTGACGTGACTCCTCTCCTCCCACAAACTGTTGCGGTGCCCTGGAGCACGCCACTTAATTCCTAGTGGAATGCCAGTGGGGCCTGCCCTTTTGCCAGCTCCTCTAATAACTGGGAAGCTCTGAGGCAATGAACGCCTGTGACAAGACCAGAGTGATGCCGACAGGCTGCTGCTGGAAAACGCATGTGGAAATTCCTTCCCGGACAAATAAAGGTTAAGCAAAGACAGAAAAAAATGACTTTCAGCTCGGTTTAGAAAGTCAAGTGAACTAAGTGATCCCAGTTTTAGAGGAGGCCGGGACATACCTTGCACCCACATTTCTCTCGCATTATACGGATGTCAGATTGAGCTGTGCCAGCGTTTTTTCCACCAGAACATGGAAGCATGATGGCACACACGTGTAATCCAATTGCAACAACCCTCACTCTTAATTTATGCTCTATGACACACGACGGCAGCACACACCCAAAAGAAATAGCAGAGCTACAAGCTCACAACGCGTCACATCTGCGACACGTTGCAAGCTTATATGTCGGCTATGTTCGGGCGCATCACGCCACCGTGCGACAAAGTATGAATCGGGCTTCAGCGTGTGCGTGAAGTGCGCACCGTGTGGGAATTTGGGTGCTGGTTATTTACAGCTGAGATTTGTGTCCACGTCTCGGTGGGACTGTAAATTCTCCATGTCGGATTTCCCCAGAGGAGCAACATATCCTTCACCCCCCGTAATATAGACCTTCTTATAATAACCTGATGGTCCGGATCATGACAAGACATCCCCCACCTCTTCACCACCCTCCCCCTTCCCTCCTTGCAACCCCCCTGCTACACCAGATGGTCGTCTCCGGACCTTTCCATCCATGTGCGTTCCCTCTTTCCCCCCTCTTCCCTCTCTTCGTTTTACTTTGATGTCATCCCTCTCCGCAATTCTCTCTTCATCATCTCCTGTCCATTGACAGAAACTCTGGATTTGCTTGATCACCGAGCCCCAGTCTGGAATTTCTATAATGTGTGTGTGTGTGTGTGTGTGTGTGTGTGTGTGTGTGTGTGTGTGTGTGTGTGTGTGTGTGTGTGTGTGTGTGTGTGTGTGTGTGTGTGTGTGTGTGTGTGTGTGTGTGTGTGTGTGTGTGACCGTGGCTAATCTCGCAAAGCCATTTGACCGATCAGGGTCAAATATATTTGCCTGTAAGCCAAGGAAGTAATATGAATATGTTTCACATATGTTTTATACTTCTAGACCTGTGCCCGTCGGGCACCGGTCTAGTCGAGAACGATGAAAGTTGGGAACGATGCAAATAGGGAATGCCTGGCCCACCCTATTATGCAATACCCGTTATACCCGTTGTCAGAGTAATCTGTCTGTGTCCCTCTTATTAGAGCCCTGCACGGGCCGAAAATGTGGGTCCTAACCCGGCCCTGGCCCATGGAATAGGCGACTGCCGCAACTTTACAGCTCGAACCCGGCCCGGAGCCCGACACCCTTTTATTTATTTATTATTATTAAATTAATTATTTTCGAGTGTGCACTTTCACTGGTGCCCCCAGCAGCTCCACTCTCAGCTGCGCTCTCGCTCTCTGATAAAAACAAACCCACAAGAAGTCAAGAACGCACACATCACACTAAAAAGTACTTGTAGGTTTATCAAATGTAACTACAAATATTAAATAGCTATTAAGGCGCAAGCCAACTTTTCCTTTATCTTCTGGCTGTCCATCGTGCAACAACTGTGTGTGTGGCTTTTGGTGTGTGCGCTGCTGTGCTGTGTGGTGTTGTTGTCACGTGACTACTACTAGCAGCGTGCAGTAGCTGCAGGCTAGGAGGCTAGCCTAGTGCACATGCTAAGACATGGCCACAATGGTCTAGGGTGAAATTCACTGCACAAAATGTTTACCGTATTAAATAATGAGGTCTGTGAGCCCGAACCCGGCCCTGGGCCCGATGGTCAAATACAGAAACGGCCGGGCCGGGCCCTGGTCGGGTCCCGACGGGCCTGCAGGGCTCTACCTCTTATGCCCATATATGGAGAACTCTACAGTATATCTGTCTGTCCTTGTCCCTTTTATGCCCATATGGAGATCCCTGATGTTATCAGTATATGGCTATATGTGATCATATTTCAATCAGAAACACTCACGTCAAAGTAGATTTAACCATTTATTGCCACAAATGGAATACAGTAAAGGGGGGCGCATGCTACCATTTTCGGTGGTCACCTTATCACCGCGGTGGTGATAGAGAGAGCTCTCTCTTTCATAGAGAGCGCTCTCTCTATCACCTAAAAGGTGATAGGGTGACAACCTCATTTGGTACCATGCGTGGGCCTTTAAGCTTGGCGTTAAAGCTACGCTCTTGGGAGAATATTCACTGAATTTTGTCGAAGCAGCCTGCTAAGCATATATTCAGGGAATGCTTAAGCAAATCCCCCATAGGGATACAAAATCAACAATAAGCATTACATTGACATATTAGTTTGAATTAGCAGATATACAAGATAATCACAAGTATTTGAGCCTATGCCAGACTCTAATCAAAAGGTGGAGGCTGGGGTGGAGGAGGAGCTAGCAGAATGCATTGGTTCAGCAACCAAGAAAGACCTAGAGAAATCGAACCGTATTTAAAGGAACCGCTTTGCTAATGCGTGAGCTGTGATTGGAGTATGAGTGTGTGACGTAATGACCAGCAGTGCTGTGAATGGGGAATAGAAAGCTGATGTTCACATCAGCTGACTGACAGCTAGTTACAGCTTTGGCGTGCAAGACTTCCGTGTCCTGCATGAACTAACGCTATGCTTCATCGGCCGGATTGGTGGTTCTGGAAAGTCCTTGTGCAATGTCTGTGGACAATATGTGGAGAATGTCGGAAGAGTGCAAACTGACTGTGGAAAGTAGACTGACTAATAATTAAATGGCAGGTGTAGGGAATTCGATAGGCGTGGGGAACTCCATCTGGCCGTCCGCAACACTTGTGCCGAATTGTATTTGATTCTCGAGATATTTGGATTACAGACGTACATACGTACATACGTACGTACATACAGAGATTCGTTGCATTTATTGTAAGATTTAAAATCTTAAAAGGACCACTTCACCAATTTTCAACCTATCTCCATATATGGTAATTGGTCCTCACTAATACTCATTATAGCATGGTACCATTTGTACTGGTAGGCAGGTTTCTGTACTGTCCACAGCCAACCTCTGGACAAAAATGGTACCGTTTTATAATGAGTATAACTGAGGACCAATTATATAAAGTCAGGTTGAAAATGGGTGATGTGGTCCTTTAAATGTAATACTGGAAAGTCAATGGAGAGGGAAATGACAACATTATTTGGAAGTCATTATGACGTCACAGTGATATGATGTCACAGCATCAGTATAACGTCATCAACATGACGTCTGAGATTCGCATGGAAGCCAGGCTGCTAATAGACCCACCTTGTTTGTTCCTGCCTTGGTACTGTACGTTTAGATGTCACACCCAGTGATGGAAGAAGTACTCAAATTTTTTACTTAAGTAAAAGTATCAGTACCACAATGTAGAAATACTACTACTAATAATACAAGTAAAAGTCCTGTATTCAAAATGTACTTGAATAAAAGTGCAAGAGTATTGGCATCAAAATTTCCAAAAGTAAAAGTTACTTTGTCCCCATTTCACAAGGTTTCAATTTTTTTTGAAAATAGCCGATCTACAAGCTCACAACGCGTCGTATCGCAACGCGTTGTGAGCTTGTAGATCGGCTATTTTCATATAGCCAAATACTGTATATAGGGCTGAAGTGGTTAATGCATGTTTTGTAATAATAATCAAAATCTACAAAGTAACTAGTTACTAAAGTTTTCAAATAATTGTAGTGGAGAAAAGTACAATATTTGCCTAAGAGATGTAGTGGAGTAGAAGTAAAATAATAGAAAATTGGAAATACTCCAGTAAAGTAAAAATACCTCATAATTGTACTTAAGTACAGTAATTGAGTAACTGTAATTAGTTACTTTACACCACTAATCGCATCCATGGGGTTCTCCAGTTAAAGAACAGAATGGCACTGTGGCCTGTGTTGTGTTGTGATCTTTCTCAGTGGTGCATGGTGTTTGTACATTGATCTGGTGCTGTATTGTTTCAGCATCATGTGACCGTGGTATAGTCACTGGTGGCTGGGTAAACCATGGTGGATCTTTACGTCCGAGCCGGTTCAAGCGGAACATGGCGGAAAAGGCGTAGCTGAACGCCATACTTAAAATTAAAGTTATTTCACTTAGAAAACTATTCTGGTAAAAGAGAAAGTCAATAGAATTTGACTTATACAATTCTTAATACATGTGATATTAACCATACTGTGGTATTAACTAACTAAAATTAACAAATAGCATTAAATGTACGTACAGTCAGGGACGCAGAGAGCATTGGAGAACCAATTTTGGGTTTTTCTTAATTTAATTTGGTTAATTCGGTAAAAAAAAAGGTACTCCATGAAGTGTAGATGTGTGGCAAAAAGGAAACGTCTCTCCCTCACGCACCTCTCCATTCAGAAATGGAAAACAACAACCGTCGTCCTAAACCACCCTCGCCCCGGGTCTAATCCGGCGGCCTCGGTCTGTGAAAAAAATGGGGCAGTGTGTTTTAGGACGAGCGTTCCGTTTTCCACCTCCGTTTTACCACGCCGGCTCGTCGGAGGTTTTCTCTTTTTCTTTTTTCTTCGTCCCAGATGGAACTGGACACTTCTAACCATAGCTATATCATATGCCTATACTACACAGTAGCAAAATACGTTTTTCAGAAAACTCTTAGGATTTAGAACAGTGGTTCTCAAAAATAGCAGATCTACAAGCTCACAGCTTTGTGTCGCAAGCTTGTACATCTGCTATTTTTGAAAATTTGAGAAAAATCTTGAAAGTGTTCATAATTTTACATAATCTTTAAAATGCGAATCTTCTCTTCTGGGGGTCCCTGGCACAAAAAAAAATCTGATGGGGGTCCACAGCCAAATTACATAATTTTGGGGGTCCTTGGCACGAAAAAGTTTGAGAACTACTGATTTAGAAGGCATTTGTAGAATCGGCCTTAGGTCTTAATGGGTTAAAGACGCTATTTTATTTGTAAAAGAGGTGGTGCCATGGTTTTGCACTTTTTCTGTTTTTCATGTGTCTATGAGGTTGATAGAACTTCATTAAGCCCCCTGGTGGTGTTTTTATGGTGTTGTCTGACTTTCTGACTTCTCTGACTATTTTGAGTTTCTTCCTGGAGGCTGAAACCTTGAGGGTCAAACGTGCCAATAGAAAAACAGCACTTTAATGACACAGTAAAATTATACCCTCCCCCTCATTATCATAACACAACAGGTGTGGGCATGAGGAGGAGGAGGGACTAGGACAGGTGGGTGGTGCTAAGGTGGTGGAGGAGGTGCTAAGGTGAGAACCAGGTATACTTAATGAACTGGAGGCGTGTCCACATAAAAACATAATTTTAACACTTTCTGTACACTTTTTTGAAAAAGATCTTCCTCCTACCATAATATCTGATGATTATGTTTTAAGGGGGGAAAACATCACTGAAAATCACGGCACCCCGTCTTAAAGAAAACACATTTCTTCCACGGCTTAGAGTGCCAATGTAGCTAGTGCCTGCAGGGGTATGGGCAAATACATTGGAGTAAAAAGTAAACATGGAAGTACTTTGCAAAGAGTTCTACTCAAGTACGTAACCAAATCTGATTTACATTTTGGTCAGATTGGCTGCCAGAGTGTACGTCTCTCTCTATTAGTGACAGGAAAACTCATACTGTAGATGTGCTATAAAAACATTGTGTGAAGCATCTGTGATGCTGTGTTGATAGTTGAAATATTTCAGTTTCACTGTGCCATTTGGCTTATGGCAAAGGACACACCCTTCAGTTTCACACAGCAGTCTTACTGATAGAATGATTTAAGACATTTCAATGCTCATTTCTCTTGCTCTCTTCCATCACTGTACTCAACTTATATTTAACAGCAAAGAAAAAAGTAAAAGAAAACAATGATTTCCCTTTTAGTTTTTTGGGGGGTCAAAATGTACTTGAGTAAAAGTACAAAAGTATTGGTATCAAAATGTACTTAAAGAGGTGGTGCCATGGTTTTGCACTTTTTCATGTGTCTATGAGGTTGATAGAACTTCATTAAGCCCCCTGGTGGTGTTTTTATGGTGTTTTATGCCTTCTCTGACTATTTTGAATTTCTACCTGGAGGCTCAAACGTGCCAATAGAGAAACAGCGCTTTAGTGACATAGTAAAAACATACCCTCCCCCTCATTATCATAACACAACAGGTGTGGGCATGAGGAGGAGGAGGGACTAGGACAGGTGGGTGGTGCTAAGGTGGTGGAGGAGGTGCTAAGGTGAGAACCAGGTATACTTAAAGGAGAATTTTGGACTAAGTTTTTCTTACCTTTTCTATGATGTTATATCTTAGGATGAATGGTACAGTAGAACATTTTCATAACTCCATCCTGGGTCCGCCACAGCTTAAAACGTGCGCGGATAGGCCTTCCGTTAGATCACATATTTTAATAGCTTTTATTTTTATTTTTATTTTTAGATCTGACGTTCATAGTGACAGAACACTGTCCAAAAAAACAAACAAAAAAAAAACAGAAGTCTCGCTAGACGAGATTTCAATCTCGTCTAGTGAGACTTAGATTTTTTTTTTGGTTGTATAGTGTTCTGTCACTATGAACGTCAGATCTCTCACAAAAAAAAAGCTATTAAAATATGCGATCTATTCATACCATTCATCCTAAGATATCATAACATCATAGAAAAGGTAAGAAAAACGTAGTCCAAAATTCTCCTTTAATGAACTGGAGGCGTGTCCACATAAAAACATAATTTTAAAGGAGAATTCCGGACAAATTAAGTGTTATCTTTGATGTCTCGTTACTCACCTAACGACATGAAAAGTGGCGTTCTTTTTTTCCATATATTCCCCTGTCGTCATTTTTTAAACCCCCTCCGTTGTCATAATGGGAGCGCGTGGGTAAGGGAAATTCGTCTATTATAACCGACGCAAAGTTGTTTTTTTCTCTACTAGTATTCATAGTAGAGTCTCATGATAGTCAAACATGCGTTGAAACTATCTGCGAGGCTGCCGTCAATGGCGAACGAGTTAACACTGGTTGCTTGTTTCCAGAATCTGGCAACACGAGTTGCCAGGTTCTGGAAAGAAACAAGCATCCAGTGTTAAATCGTTCGCCATTAACGGTGGCCTCGCAGGACATTTCAACGCACGTTTGACTATCATGAGACTCCACAATGACTAGCAGAAGAGAGAAAAACAACTTTGCCTCGGTTATAATAGACGAATCTCCCTTACCCACGCGCTCCCATTATGACAACGGAGGGGGTTTAAAAAATGACGACAGGGGAATATATGGAAAAAAAGAACGCCACTTTTCATGTCGTTAGGTGAGTAACGAGACATCAAAGATAACACTTAATTTGTCCGGAATTCTCCTTTAACTATTTCTGTACACTTTTTTGAAAAAAATCTTCCTCCTAGACTAGTATAACCATAATACCTGATGATTGTGTTTTAGGGGGGGGGGATCACGAAAATCACGGCACCCCGTCTTTAAAGCACCAAAAGTAAAAGTACTAAAATGTTGAATGTGAAACATTCAGCATTGCGACGCTGCGACGCGTTGTGAGCTTGTAGATCGGCAATTTTCAAATAGCCTAGGTATAAAATAGGGCTAAAGTGGTGATACAGTCGCTGTACATTTGAACATACTGTATGTGAAATGGGTCCTCTGCATTGAACCCATCCTTAACTATAGGAGCAGTGAGGAAGTGCCATTAATACGGCGCCCAGGGAGCAGTTAGGGGTTTACTGTCTTGCCCAGGGACACTTCGACACGTACAGTATACTGGGCGGACCGCGGGGTGAACCGGTGACCTTCTGATTACCAGAAAGAAATCCCAAACTTTCCTTGTTACTGTATTCAGGGCTTTTTGTAGCTCAGCCAAAATTCCCAACTGAGTTCCAGTCCAACATAGCTCTATCTTGGTTTCAATGTGATTCATCCACATGTCAAATGGAATGTATTACCTCGGGGTCTGGATATCCTCTGCAGAGATTTTTGAGCTGTCAATGCGCCTCTTTGATATTGCTCAGTGTTGCTGTATTGTGGATTAATGTGAGCTCCCTGGATGACAGGGGAAAGAGCTACAGTAGTCATCTCTATTGCGATGACTTCTTCCAGTAATGTCATGAAATATTCAGCAGTGCTGCACCCAGATTGTCATAACTCACTCTACCTACACCATTAAAGGGCCATACCGGTGGTCTGGCATGTGCAGCCCATTGACTACCACTCACCGTACACTTGATAGTTCAGCCATGCATTTCCCAAACTGTACCATGATTTGTTAGATTCTCGAGGAAACCACTGGATTCCATGAATTCCAGTATGGTATGAAAATCAATTTGCTTGAGATGGGCTATTTGTTGTTGTCAAAGTTACGTTATAAATGACATTTTTAAGCCATTCTAAAGCGCAGATTCAGTTGAAAACTCTAGCCAAAAACGGTCCCTAGAAAAACGTTGTTTGATGACCATAAAATGTCCATGCTTTTTAAATGGTGCAATTAGCCAACATTAACTCAATTATTCAGTTAATTTCTCTAATGTTTAAATGACTTTGGAGATGATGTAGACATTTTATGTTTTCGTATACATGTAATCGTGAGTTCCCCTTATCTAATGTTATGCCTCCGCCGGCAGACAGCCATGCACAGAGGCATTATGTTTAAGGGCTGTCCATCCCTCCAACCCTCCGTCCGTACGTCTGTATGTCCATCCCAGCATATCTCAGGAACACCTTGAGGGAAGTTTATGAAATTTGGCACAAATGTCCACTTGGACTCATGGATCAACTGTAGCATGTAACTGTATGTAAGTCTTCACTACATACTACTATATCATTCTGGACAGACACGGATGTAAACGGCAACTGGTTGGCTGAGGCATACATCCGCAATATGGTATTTCTCATCATCATCTGTCGACCGCAGTCGAGATAAAAGACTATCGGGCACGCCACTCTGGTTTATCTCCCATTGCTTTGGCCAGATCTTCCACTTGGAGTCCATTGACTCTGGCAATAGCATCTAGATAAGTAAATGGCCTTCTTCCTGTAGTTGGACAGGAAGAAGAGTAAGTCAGAGATGATCTGGGTGTTATCTCTCTAGCAGTGATCCGGCGTAAAACAACACGTCTCTGGGTGACCGTAGTAAACATTGGTGATATGTCTCCATGTATCTCTCTTTTAGTTGGATGGTCTTTCTAGGACATGTTCTGCACTTGCATTAGCAGCCTCATGCAGTTGCCACCCAGCCACTTCTCAAGTTCCCTCTTCATTGTCCATGTTTCAGAACCTTAGTAGGATGCTATCAACACAGGTATTTCTAGTTATGGTTATCGTGATGGTTATGATTAAGGTTAGGTTTTTATGCCTCCGGCAGCAGACAGTCGTGGCCAGAGGCATTATGTTTTTGGGTTGTCCATCCATCCGTACAGCCATCCATTCCATATTTCAGGAACGACATTTGGCACAAACATCCACTTGGACTCGAGGATGAACTGATTAGCAGTAGGTGGTCAAAGTTCAAAGGGTCACTGTGATCTCAACTCATTAAATCCCTTCAAAGTCTTAGCTATATGATGCTGTAAAGACAGATGTAAACGGCAAGTAGTTGGTGGAGGCATACAAGCATGTTGTAGTATTTTTTGTGTTGTTATTCTTTTCACAATTCCTTCTTTCTCTCGTGTATCATCATCAGATCAATATCGTGCAGCCACACCCACATCAAAGAGGTCGGCCTCCGATGGTGGTCTATACAGGGAACAGGTGGTGATTATGTGATCGGCAGTCTGCTCAAGCTCCCCGCACTCGCATACAGTGCTGTCTGCCAGGCCCCACTTCTTCATAGATGTCATTGAAGCGGCCAACCCCAGTACGTAGTTGGTTCAGCGAGGTCCATTGCCGGCGTGGCAGATCTTCTCCTTTGACGCCGTCTCCCGGGTCCCAGATGTAGCGGTGACAACGTGTCGGCCCAGCTGACTCCCACTCCTGCTTCCAGGATGCCTCCATCCATGCCTTTGTAGACAGAACTGGGGTAGAACAGAAGGGATAGAACTGAGCATCTCTTGTGCCGCCTTGCTGTATGGGTGGCAGGACTTGATTTTGTTTGGAGGCAATGCTGTCGTAGTGGTGTCATGCAGGATATGCCAGTCACGTTTCTTGGCTTTTCTTGCCAGGGCGAGGGTAGCAGTCTCTCGTCGGAGGCCAACCGGGGCAATTCCTGCTAGTTATGGCAGGTAGAACACAGGGGTGGGCTTCAGGCAACCAGTTATGATCCGGAGAGCGTTGTCAATGGCAGCATCAACCTTTTTGGCATGTGGGATTCTACACCAGGCTGGGGCACAGTATTTGGCTGCAGCGAAGATCAGGGCTTGAGATTCGTAGTACCTTGGCAGAGGCACCCCAGAACGTACCAGCGAGATGTCGGATTAGTGAGACCCTTGATAACACTTTGGCCTTCACTTCCACTAGGTGTTGCTTAAAGGACACTGTCCTATCCAGGCGTACGCCGAGGTACTTCGGGGTTTGCTGGAACTCCAGGTGGTTGTTGTCGACGAACGCGTCAGTTCCCTTTTTGCTTCGCTGTTGTTGAGGTGATTTGCTGCTGACACTATCTTGCCAATAGGCTGCCAAGATGCCCATGTCCTAGTTGAGGCCATCTTCCATCGCCCTCCATGTTGGTCGTCGCATCATCATAATAGCCAAGTCATCCATGTAACGGTATTTTCACAATGAAATTATTTGCAATGTAGTCACAAACATGTCTTTATTACCCGGCAACTTACAATAGTGTTGACAAAAAGTGCTTATTATCTCCGCCAGGTGTGTGTGTGTTTGTGTGCGTGCACGCGTGTGTGTGCGTGCGTGCGTATGTGTCTGTCTGTCTGTCTGTGTTGCTGTCTGTGTGTGTGTGCACAGCTATTCTCAGAAACCGCTGGACCGATCTGCATCAAACGTTTTGTGCATGCTGCCATTAGGCCGAGGTAGACACCCCCCCACCCCTCCACCCCCAAAAAAACTGCCTCATGCCGCTTTATGTTTTGCCTGTGAACTCTTGAACCGTAAGTATACCATTTTGCATTCTTTGCTACTACTCCTCCAAAAATCACACAAATCGCTACACATTGTCTCTGGAGTCATGTGATGAACATGTCTCACACATACATATCCCATTCCAATTGGCTATAATTGGCTTCCAAATTTTTGCGGGAGGGGCCACTTTTACAAAGAATGCCAAAAACATAATGCATCAACCCTACATTGAATCACATATTATATACTCTAGACAAGGCAGCGGTAAAAGTCATTTCACTTAGGCCCATGAGGGAAAAATGCTACAAATGTTTGTTGCAGAAAAAAATTGTTTTGTACCAAATTACACGTGATCTCAGGGGTGATGTGTCAATGAGTGTCAAACAGGTTTTTGCTATTCCAACCGTTTTCCTGTATTGGCGGGAGGAGCACACCTCCAAAAGCGCTTTCACTTCTGCCGATAGGGGGCGACACAAATGCGAGAAGTTGAGCTGTATGTCATAGAAGCGCAATTTCCCTTTGCAGCTTCCTCAGGTCCTGACGGCTGTAACCCATATCATACACAGCCGTGGTTAGACCACCCGGCCTCGAGATATGCGCACCACGAAGCGCCCCTTTCTAGTTCAGTCTATTGTTACTTTGAGAACTAAATCCCGCAAATGCAAATGCAGTTTTTGAATTTTATTGTGCAGTGAACAGCGTGTGGAGTTTCCCAGTTCCACAATGTCCTCTGGAAATAGTAGCTTCAAAGTAGCTTCACATTTCCAGCTGTAGAATGTATTGTAGTTTAGCCATGATTCTCTGCTGTGTACGTCTGTTGTCTGCAGCTCTGGCTGTTGAGGTGGAAGCTGGCTGTCGCTGTCTGGTTTTCTTGGATGTTATTTTGGAGAAGCTTCCTCTCTGCCCAAAGAAATGCTCCTCTGGACCGGGCCACAAGTTCCCAATAATATCTTCTCACCATAGCACTCAATCTCTGACTCTTTCTCTTGGCTCTTGCACACATGCAGCTACATACAAACACAAAGGGATATGAAAACACACACGCACGCACACACAAGCTCATGCGCACATGTGCACGCATACACACACACACACACCCGCAAGCGCGAACACACACACACACACACACACACACACACACACACACACACACACACACACACACACACACACACACACACACACACACACACACACACACACACACACACACACACACACACACACACACATACATACACACACACACACACATACACACACAAAAACAATGTCTGTGGTTTGATGTCTCAATCTCTGTGCCATCTGTGTATTTTCAGCTCTTGTCTTCTGCATGCCCGCATTTTGACAGAAAATTATACTCTACATTGCATTATACACATGATTTGTGATCTGATATATTGGTCATAACTTGTTGCAGTTATAATGAAATGATAATTACGCATTGTGAGCTTGTAGAGAGCTTGTACTGTAGATCAACTATTTCCAAGTGTAAATGAAGCAATAGTAATCGCACACGGAGTGCAGGCAATACATGGACAATCCTCTGTCATTTGCCCGTACAGTTATTACATGGATGGCAGAGTCAACCGAGTGGAGGACTTCTTGAAAACGCGGCTGTTGGACACGCTGACAGAGCAGATCGGTAAAGTAATCAAGGTAAGAGTTAGGTCAGCGTACATTATCAACCATTTCACCCATTAAGACCTGAGGCTGATTCTATAAATGCCTTCTAAATCAGTAGTTCTCAAACTTTTTCGTGCCAAGGACCCCACAATTGTTGTTAAAAAAACACTTTTAAGATTTTTCAAAAATGTTAAAAAAAAAATAGCAGATGTACTAGCAGAGCTTGTAGATCTGCTATTTCTGAGAACCACTGTTCTAAATCTTTTCTGAAAAACATGTTGCTATAGTGTGTATACTGTATATATATACTTTTTTATATATACAGTATGTGTATATATATATATATATATATATATATATATATATATATATATATATATATGTATGTATGAAGAAGCTAAAAGATGAAAACCTTCACAAGAAGGGACCGCACACTCCTATGATTTTGCTTCTTTATTGCACAACACGTTTCGCTTCCTCAGGTGCTATGGCACCTGAGGAAGCGGAAGCGGAAGCGGGTTTCATCTTTTAGCTTCATAAATAGCTCTTGCGCTGACCTGCACCTCCAGTCGGGGTCTAACAAGATGTGCACGAGTCTTCTTTGATATGTATCAAATGACACAGATGCTTTCCCGGTTTTAATGGGTGGAACCCTATAATATACTTTGTTTTATGTGAACTAGCACTAAATAGACCATACAAACTAACAAGCTTTTCACCAACAAAAATAAATCACCAATTTTAACCTAATGTTCATCTACATCTGCCGAAAGTTCATCTATTATGGTCAACTGTTCAACTACTTTCGCAGCATAAATTTTTGCAGAATGTTCCTCTATTTTTGCTGAATGTTCTTCTATCATGACATCGACGCTAGGGTTCAGGGAGTTAAAGATAAAGTAGTATAGTTAGGTTGATGACTCAGTCACTCAGGGTATGATTTGTTACTTTGTTTGTTATTGTGTTTGTTGTGTATTTGGATATTGCCCACTCTGCACTTATTCCACCCCGTCCCGTGGTTTCTTAAATTTCTCTTCCCCTCAATAATTCTTTCTTGGGAGTTTTTCCTTTCCTTGAGGGAGTCCTAGTGACAAGGTGCGTGGTTTGTTTTCTTTGTTAAATATGAGTCTATGAATCCCTGAAACAGTGATTAAGGGCTATATAAACGAAGTCGAATTGAATTGGGTTGAGAGAGACGACAGCGAATGGGCTTATTTTCATTCAGAGACTTACGTTTAGTTTCCCTTTGACCAGGTCTTGCCAGGCTGTATATCAGTTTACATCCCTGTGTCTTGCGAGCATACTGACACATGTGTGGTGCACAAGTGTTTCAGGGTGTGTGGGTTGTGTTCACAATGAGGTAATATTACCAACGCTTGCTGCTGCAGCAGACTTGCTAAGTTGAAGCCAAGGACCGGTGCCAAAGTTCTCTCATGCCGCAGGACAACAGGAGTGAGCATTCTCAGGAGGAGGCTTTTACTCCAGAACGCAAAACAGAATTATGTCCATAGGTCTCATACACTTGCTGATCAGCTGAAGCGTGTGACATTGTACAGTGTACGCATCTTTGAATCAGTGCATCTGTTTAACATTTGCTTTATCGATAATAAAGTGTCTGAGATACTGCCGGCGTCAGGTTTCAAAGCAACGAAAAGCGTACAGCCTGGACAGGAGAACTTAGCACGGTTACTCCTAGATAATGGATTCTTCTAATTGCCCTCAAAGTAATTTAGAAGGAGTGAGATGTCCTGTTTTTACTGGTGTTGAGCCAGTTGGAACAGGCAGCATAGTGAGATGTGCTTTTCCCAAGTATTTTTTTCCTGTTAACCACTTAAACCCTATGTATTTCACTGTACTGTACATCAAATAGTGAATATACTGATACTGGTAGATCATCAATTTTCGTTGAATTATTGCATATCTTTGCTGAATGATTTTGATTGATGGATTGAATACTTTATTCGTCAGAAACGTAAACAGCACGTGGTACAGTAAGACATTAAGGCTTGAAGGATAACACAAAAAAGTTTGCCTATTATGACATCCCCAGAACAGGGATGCTACGCTTCATGTGATTAAAACAACATATACATACATACATACACGTACATCCTCAGACCTGTCACTGTGATGCTTGTGTCCTCTCCTTTCAGGTCGTGAACACACACGCTCCTGGGAAGAAAGTGTGGCTGGGTGGAGTGGGGCCCGCATGGGCCGGAGGCACCAATAATCTGTCTGACACATACGCTGCTGGCTTCCTGTGAGTATACTGCTACGGCACAGGCCCAACGCCATGCACCTGTTGAAAATGTGTTATTTGTGACGTGGCAGTATGACGAACAGCATTTCTGAATGACTTGAAAGCTAGGCCTCTGAAATGAAAGACAACAAAGTTAAAGAGGGTCTAAATGATAAGTTGGCCTAATATGTTGTGTTTTGTTTTTCTAAAAAAACTAACCAAAAAAAAAAACTCATGTTTGGGTGTTGCAGGGGTCAAATTCCTGTCCATCACCGCGGAGACTGGGGTTTTGATTCCTCCGTTTGCGGGCGGGAAGCTGGGTGGGGAGGGCATTGTCTGTCGCTGCTGCACTAGCGACTCCTGCAGTATGGTCAGGGTGCCTGTTCAGTGGGGTGTGGAACTAAGAGGAATAGCATGTTCCTCGAGCTCCCTCCGCATGCATTACGTCCTCCTGGTGAAACTCCTCAGTGTCAGGTGAAAAGAAGCAGCTGCCAACTTCATGCTATCGGTGGACTGATTGATTGATTGATTGATTGACATTTTTATTAGGCAAAAGAATGTAAAACAACACAGTTACATTTATAATGCTTTTGTCTAAAAGGTCCGGCCAAAAAAGTCCTTGCGGGCTTGTTTCCGTTGGGGTCCTTGAATTAATTTCATAGACATATATAGTAGCAACCAAACAGTTCAAAAATCAACATAGAATACAGAGGAAAAAATATATACCACTATGTACAAAAAAGGCATGAGAAAATAAAAAATGATATACAAAAAAAGCATTAGAAAATAAAATAAAAATATGTAAAAAAAAAAGGAGGGGGGGGGGGTCGTCTGTCTACAGGGAAACTGGTACTAGCTCCTCTTTAGGCCTCCAGAAAGATTAGTTTTTAGGGCTGTTTTGAATGGGCCCAGCGAACTGCATTTTTTGAGGGATGGGGTTAGACTATTCCATTCCTTGGTGGCTGTGCTACCACATGGACTCACATGCTACCCCCCCAAGACCAACTGCAGCAAACAATTGCTGTTTAAAGGTTTGATTGATTTTGATTGTGTGTGTGTGTGTGTGTGTGTGTGTGTGTGTGTGTGTGTGTGTGTGTGTGTGTGTGTGTGTGTGTGTGCGTGTGCGTGCGTGTCTGGCTTTACATTGCAGGTGGCTAAACACGCTGGGCATGGCTGCCGTGCAGGGGATCGATGTTGTGTTACGTCACTCGTTCTTTGACTATGGCTACACTCACCTGGTAGACCAACAGTTCAACCCTTTACCTGTGAGTCTCTCCGACATCTCTCGTTCTTTTCAGCAAAGGTTTCATTTCCCTGTTGCTCATGTTTTGATACACGAAAATAGCACAACAATAGCATGATCGCGACACGTTGTGAGCTTGTAGTTAGGCTGTTTTTGCCATTCGACACCGCCATACAACTGAGTAAATAAATTAAAGGTGCTATAGGCAACATTATTCCATGTCGTATACTCCACTCCACATCACAGCACGTCTGTGGCATAAGGTTCCTTATTACTCTAAGTCACATCTACAAGGCAGCCCCATTAAATTGTAACTCACTCGGCACCTGCCAGCAAGCATCTCTAAATGGAAAAAACCTTCCCCGATGAAAACGGAAGCAACGCGGATAATAGTGTCTGTCAGCTTACAGATGTAAACAAAACAATCATTTTGGACGCGCCAAAATTATTACAATTATTATTTCATAATCATAATGTAATTGCATTTTTTTTTAAAGTGATATTCTGCATACTTGAAAAGCTCTGTTTCATTGTATTATTCATCTACATAAAAGTGTTGTCAATATCATTTTTAAGTTTTAGGGTATGCTCTGTACCTGGCCTTTCTAGTCTGCCTCGCTGGCACCTCTTGTTCTTTCCCGTGGGAGCTATTAGCTGAGATGAAAGGCATTTAGTGGCGTTGAGAGGCTGGATGTGGGGGCAAAATGCCGTGTAACCTTAGCCCTTTGTCAGTGGCTCAGGACAGTGTCACCGCTCCCCTCCCCCATCACAAACTGTGCACTTCTCTGTGCAGAACCGTCGGCCGGTGAGAGATCTGAAACCCGAGACACTGGTACACACTGGCATGTTAACGACATCCCCCTGCAACACTGTGTGAAGTGGATCGATACAGTCCCACGTTCCTTTGTAGCTGCATGGAGACTGAACCATGCTAAGGCAGGGGTGCAACAAACCTATTCAGTGGTCCCAAGCCAGGTGTACTTGAGCAACTTGCATGGGGTGCATGGAAAGATTGGGGTCTTATTACAATATATTTCCAAATGATGGTCGGTTCATTAGCCAATTTATAAAAGGGTATGCATGCGCTGCAACTATAGTCTCCCCCCCCCCCCCCGCCCCCTGTCACCTGTTACACTAATATGTGAAGAGGCCACGATCACGCATGTCAAAACCAATACATCCTTAGTCACCCAAACCAACTAGGGCAAACAAACATGGATAAATGGCTCAAACACCCAGTTGCTGTCACTCAGGATTCAGGTTCAGGGGAGCCAGATGTCAAAAGGGAAAAATCACAGGCCAATCACAAACACTGGCAGTTTGGTGAAAAATACAATTTATATGGCTTTTTTATTTATACGGATCCACTGCAAGCACAATGTTCTCTTTGTGGCATAGAAAGTCAAAGATCTAATTCTTACTGCAGCCACAGTTTCGGCTGAAACTATTATTGACAAGAAAGCAGCCGATGCACTCAAGACAGTTCCATTATCAAACAACACAGTGTCCCTTCAGATTGATGATACCTTATGTCCTAATATTGTTCATCTCGGTTCATCAGCCAAACGCGTGAGGGGGTACTAACGGCATGGCAAAACAGTTCAAGGGGTACATAAGACCAAAAAACTGAGCTATGTGAAATTTGTATCTGATATCGATGCATATAAATGCATAGAGCTCGGTTGCTTGTGTTCATAAAAAACGACCAACATCGTTGACTGTTATAACAGCAGGCTTTGTTCATGATCCTAATGTTTACCTGATCATCTTACGGTCCTAGATTGGTTGTTTGGTTCATATTTCAGACAATTGATGTCTCGCGTAGCCAGACGGTCAGACATCTCTGCCTAACCGATACGTCTGGTTATCTAAATTCAACGTAGTACTGTAGCTAAAACTGTCTGGAAACAATTAAGAGGTTTTTAAAAAATTACTGCATTGTAGAGCCAATGCAAAGACTTAATTAAGGCAGTCCTTCATATTGCGACAGTGATATGGGACAGTGATATGGGACAGTGATATGGTTTTAAAAGCAGCTGTAGGGCGTGTAGCCGCCCCTATAAGTGGGGTTGGGACACCTCATTAGTACACATTTTCTGTACTGTGATTGGCTCATTAGTACACCCCTAGCTGTACTGTGATTGGCTGACTCTATTGGCTGACTCTATTCAGCACTGTGATTGGCTAGCGAGACACATGATGACATTAATAACCTATAAATAGGACTATGCACTTCAAAAAACCTTTTTTTTTTTTAAGTGAGCTTCCATCACTGTGATGACCACACCGCCCACTTCACACTGGGTGTTATTTTTGGGCGGTGAAACCGCCCCTATATGTGAGGTTTGGATATTTGCACCCCCCAATCCTGCGCTGTGATTGGCCACCAGTGTACCCCCCTAACCCTGCACCGTGATTGGCCAATCACAGTCTATTCAGGACTGTGATTGGCTAGTGAAACATGACACATGTGCATAGCCCTATTCTAATAGGACTATGCACTTAAAAAAAACACATTTATGGGTTTTTTTAAGTGACTGACCTTAAAAAAAAACACATTTATGTTTTTTTTTAAGTGATTGGTTGGCTCCATTCAGTATTGTGATTAGCTAGCAAGACACCGCCCACTTCACACTGGGTGTGATTTTATTTTTGTATTAAGCTTTTGCAGATACAGGCTTTATGAACATTCAAAGAACCTATCACTGATCTGCAGCTACTCAGTCAGGGGTATATATAAACTGAATGTTTGATGATTTAATGTCCTTGAGCTTCATGGGATTACAGTCACATACTACTGAGGAGGTGTTTGTTCAGCCTCTTCTTAAAGGCATGAATACTACTTGATGTAATGTCTCCAACAACCGCAGGGGGGAGGCTGTTCCATGTTGTGATAGCAGAGTGGAGAAAGCTCCTATCAAGGCATTTGGTGTTTGACTTGAGGATGGTCAGAGCGTGGCTTGGTAGTACCCTCCGGGTGATACGACCTGGGATGTGAGCTTGGGGTAGCAGTGCTTTGAGATCCACTGGACAGCTGGGAGTGTGCATCTTATAAAGATCAGTTGTTGCTGCAACTGTTCGACGATGACTCAGCTTACTGATGGCATATTGCTGAAGGGCAAGGTCCTCATCCACCCGATGATTTTTAGAGCCTTTTTTTGGATGATGTCTAGCTGCCTGAGAGTGGTCTGAGAGGCATTCATCCAGGCTAGGCAGGAGTACTCCTTAATACTCCTGACCTGGGTCTTATAGATGTTGGCTCTGTCTTTAGCATCAAGCTTGTTGGCCAGCTTACGTAGTGCTCCAAGACGTTGTCCAGCACGTTTAGAGATGTTGGATAGATGGCTAATCCACGTCAGTTTACAGTCTATGCAAAGACCCAGAATATCCATCTGCTCGCTGAGTTTGATTTTAGTGGTCCCAAAGAAGAGATCTGGGCGAGATGGGTTCCTCTTTCTGGACAGGATTATAGCCTTGCACTTGCTGGGCTCGAAAGTGACCTTCCAGGCGGCAGCCCACTTTCGGATGTTTTCCAGGTCCTTGTTTAGGGACGCAGCCACCTCAGGCCCATTTGATGATGTTACAGGTGCGAAAATGGTGGAGTCGTCCACATACAGAAATATGTTGTTCTCACACTGTTCCACAACATCATCTATGAAGATGGAGAATAATAATGGTCCGAGAATTGATCCCTGAGGTACAGCGTTGATGGGACGTGGTAATGAAGACTGACCAGAAAGCACAACTTTGATGTATCTTCCTTGAAGGTAGTTCTGTAGCCAGACATGCAGTCTTCCAGTTACGCCCTTTGAAGAGAGCTTTGCACAAAGGCCATTGTGCCAGACCTGGTCGAATGCTCCCTTAATGTCCAGTGCGACAGTGTACACTTCGCTACCTTTGTCAAGGATGTTGTTCCATGTCTGGGACAAAACTCTAAGGAGGTCGGCTGTGCTGTGGTTTGGTCTGAATCCGTATTGTTTATTGGAGATAAGGTCATGGCGGAGGAGATATCTCTGTAGCTGTTTGTGGACAGAGGATTCCATCACTTTACTGATGACAGTGAGCAGGGATATGGGACGGTACTTCGATGGATCTAATTTAGAGTCCTTTTTGTGAATAGGGATCACTCTAGCAGTTTTCCATAGGTCGGGGAACAAGCCATGAGTGAAAAGGAGTTGAAAGAGACGGCTGAGGGGACTGGCCAGTTCTGCGGCACACTCTTTGAGTACCCTTGTTGGAATTTCATCAGGCCCTGTGGCTGGGTCCAAGTTGCGTAGGATGTTCCTGACATCTTTGGGTTTGAAGTGCACCTCGCCAAAATAAGAGGATGGTAGTGGGCACTGGAGCTGAGGTTGCGCAGATGCCCCTGGCAATGTACACTTGTCCGCAAAGGTTTGGCAGAAGATGTTGGCCTTTTCACTTGCTGTGATTTGGGAAATGCCCTGGTGTTAAATGACGGGTATGTCTGTAGAGCCACTTCTCCCTGAAAGTGAATTTACAATACCCCACCATTTCTTTGAGCTAAGTGAGTTGTCCGATAGATCTTTTTTCAGTTTGTTGTTATATTGTCTCTTTGCTCGTTTTTCAGTTTGATTGAACGCTGCTCTTGCTTCAAGAAACTTTTGTTTTGCAGCCAGATCGTTAGAAGTCTGCATCTTGTGATAGAGCCGTCGCTTTTTCATGGCTGCTCTTCTGCAGTGTTCGTTAAACCAAGCTTTATCTCCAGGCTTTCTGGTGATGATCTTGTTTGGTATAAATGCATCCATGGCATATTGCAGTAAGTTGGTAAGATTGGTGCAGATTATTTCAGGATCTTCTTCCTTGAAGACACTGGACCAATTTATGGAAGTTATGTACCCTCTCATTTCCCAGAACTGAGCTTTGTCATATCTCCATACTCTACGCTTGTATGGCTTATCTCTGAAGACTGGTATTTTTAACTGTATATGTATATGGTCCGAGGAGCCTAGATTTGCCAGCGTCTTTGTCGTTGCTGGAGTGTCTGATAGAACCAGATCTAGAATATTGTTGCCTCTAGTTGGTTCAGTGACAATCTGATCCAGTCCTAGGCAGTTGGCAAGTTGCAGGGCACGTCGTCCAGCAGCATCCGTGACATTGCTCCCCAGCCACTCTTTGTGATGTACATTACATTACATTACATTACAGTCATTTAGCAGACGCTTTTATCCAAAGCGACTTACAATAAGTGTATTCAACATAGGTAGGGAACGAAAACTACTAATCACCAGAAGTCTTTAGTGCATTTTCTGCAAAAACAGAAATTAAAGTCGCCAATGAGCATTACAGACTGGGCTCCAAACTCGTCCATCACTGAGAAGGCGTTTCTCTTCGGCACCAAACGGCGTAAAAAATATGAAAAAAAACGCCAACATTTAGAAGCAGGGCTGCTAAAGAAGCGCTACAACATTGAAACGCGCCGGCGAAGCGTCACTTTTTTCCGCGATGCGACGCATTGTGAGCTTGTAGATCTGCTATTTTCAAAAGATTTATACACATTTTATGCATTTGAAAACTTGCGAAATGGGACATTCTGCATAAGTAGTACTTTCTACTTTTGGTACTTTAAGTACATTTTGATACCAGTGCGTTTGTACTTTTATTCAAGTACATTTTTTATTCCGGACTTTTACTTGCAGTATTGATACTTTTACTTAAGTAAGAAATGTGACCACCACTGTTTAATACCGACAGTGTAGCAGCAAGTATTTCAAATTGAACATGCACAAGAAAATGATCACAATCCTTCTTCCACGGTCACAGTCTCTGTGATGATGAGGCTGTTGAAGATTCTGCCACGACAGGCATCATCCACATAGGAAGCGCCTTGAACCCTGGGTCAAGAGCTGTGCATGTTTGGAGGAAATCATGACAAGCAGAGTGTCTGGTTCTCTCTGACGGGAGCCTTGATTTGGATGTTCTTTCCTAACAGTGATCAGTGGTGGAAAAATTACTCACATGTTTTACTTAAGCGAAAGTAACAATACCACAATATACATATACTCTGTTACAAGTAAGTTCTGTTTTAAAAATTCACTCGAGAAGTATTGGTATCAAAGTGTACTTAAAGTACCAAAAGTAAAACTCTTTATGCAGACAGTCACATTTCAACAAGGTTTCAAAATGTATAAAAAATCTTTTGAAAATAGCAGATCTACGTAGCAGAAAACTTAGGACAGGATTTAAAAGGCGTTTTTAGAATCGGCCTCAGGTCTAAATGTCCAAATCTGAATAGTGACTAAAGCTGTCAAATAATTGTAGTGGAGTAAAAAGTATTTACATCTGATATGTAGTGGAGTAGAAGTATAAAGAATACAAAAAAATGAAATACTCAAGTAAAGTAAAAGTACCTAAGTACTTACTACTTAAGAACAGTGCTGGAGTAAATGTCCACCACTGATATTCACATTTGCTTGCTGCCGTTTCAACAATGAACACTAGCGGCAGACTGCTTTCATCTTATCCACTTCTCTTTCTCATTTGTTTGTATTTCGACGAGAAACTGAAGTGTTCCCAAACCAGAGGCCTTATTGATAATGGGGGGGGGTCTTCAAGTTCGTCTGTTTGTCCCGCGTGCTGTTTATGGCGTGCTTTCTTAATATGTTCAAACCGGTATTGTACTCGGAATTGAAGTTCTGCATGAAAACAAGTCAACTTTTTTCACTCGTTCGGTACACAGCTGTTACCCCCCTGCCCCTGATACACAGACATTAAGAACATGATACGTACTATACATCAGTGGTGTAAAGTGACTAAGTACATTTACCCAAGTTCAGTACTTTTACTCCACTACAGTTATTAGATAACATTAGTTACTAATTACTTAGATTTTTATTATTATTAAAAAACATGCATTAACAACTTCAACCCTATACCCCCTATACACCCCTATACACCCCTATACTCACATGCGACGCATTGTGAGCTTGTAGATCTGCTATTTTCAAAAGATTTTTATACATTTGAAAACTTGTGAAATGGGACATTCTGAATAATGAGTGCTTTCTACTTTTCATACTTTAAGTACATCTTGATACCAACACTTTTGTACTCTTACAAAAGTGTACATTTTTAATTCCGGACTTTTAACAGAGTATTTCTACATTGCAGTATTGATACTTTTACTTAAGTAAAACATTTGAGTACTGCTACACATAGTATAAACCAACCAGCATCGACTGACATGCGACACAGTGAATACCTACAGTAAATGTTACTACAGGAGGAGGCTGGGGAGGTGGAGAGAGTTTGATCACTGATGAGCTGTGGTTGCGGTAGCAGCGAGAGACGTTGAGCGCGTAAGAAGAGTGAGCGTCAGTCTTCTTAAATAGACAGCGTTAGTCGTTCCGTTATTCCAAAAGGCTTCATTGTGTTTAATCCAAACACATCTTGTTTGCGTCCTCGAAAATTATATTGGATGTATAAAAGAGAGATCTCATCTTGGATGACGCTTCACTGTCGGTTGGTCCAAAGAGAGAGAGAGAGAGAGAGAGAGAGAGAGAGCGAGTGAGAGAGTTAGTGATGAAACGCTACCACCTGCCATGCTCGTAAAAATGATTTATCAAACACAGACCAGTGGATGTCTAAAAATGGAGAATGTCTTATTTAAGCCAGAACAGGGCTGGGTGGTTTGCATTAAGGGGACCTAAATCATTGCTCTCACAATGCGGGATAATGAGCATGGAAGAAATATGTATCTCCCACACCTACCGTTACTGGACTTTATTTTTATTCCTATTTTTGTTTATAGCTGCAATATGGCTGGATGTCTGGAGCTAGGCTGCGCGGGCCTATACCTGCTGAGAGTATTCAGTGCAGGGCCAACCTGTCTTCGGCCCAGGAGATTTATCTAGGACTGATTTTGTATCTATTTCTGTATCTGAATCAGTATGGTTAATATAATATAACTACTAGTACACATCTGCAGTGGTTGGAGGTGTTCTCCTTGCTCTTCCATCGAGACATTTAACCCATTAAAACCGGGAAAGCATCTGTGTAATTTTTGGGCGGTGAAACCGCCCCTATAAGTGAGATTTGGAAAAATGTACAAATATTTTCGCCAGTGAAACCGGCCCTAAAAGTGAAGTTTGGAATTAGTACAATTATCCTGCGCTGTGATTGGCCAATCACAGTCTATTCAGGACTGTGATTGGCCAGTGTCACATGACACATGTGCATAGCCCTATATAAGCAACCATAACTTGAAAAAAAACCATAAATTGGTTTTTTTCAAGTTATGGTTTTGTCCATCATAAAGAGTGTTTCAATAAATGTATTTATTTTTACTTTGTATATGATTGATCGACTCCATTCAGTATTGTGATTAGCTAGCAAGACACATGTTGTGATTGGCTAGTGATACATATGACGAAACTAATCTAAAACCACTGTGATGTAACACTAGTATATTACTTAGATACTGTCCATTTCGTGAGAACAGTAAAGTAGAAGTCAAAGATCACTATGGCTGAAATGAGAAAAGGGAAAACCGATATTGAGAAGAAAATAGAAAGTCTTCTTAGAAGTGTCTCTTTAATTTATTTTTTAAATTATTTTTTGTACATCATTGGTTGACTCCATTCAGTATTGTAGTTAGCTAGGAATACACCGCCCACTTCACACAGGGTGTGATTTTTTTTATTTTATCCACTTTAACCATTATTTTATACTTTGGCTATTCAAAAATCTTGAAAATGTGTGCAAATCTTTAAATATATATTTTTTTACTCAAATCTTTACTTTTGGGCGTTTCTGGACAAAACATTTTTGAGATGGGGGTCCGTGGCCAAATCCATATAATTTTAGCACCACTGACATGAAATTTACGGATTGCAGCTTTAGCTCCGAGAGAGAAGTGGCCTACCGTACATATATAAGATGACCTGGCTGACATCTCTCCAGGCCGAGGGAGGATTCCCTCTTGACTGCATGGTAGATGTTTGGTTTCCTGTGTGGGATACCAGGGTTCAAATCCCGGGTGTTGCAGTTGCAATTACTTCTTTCCGTTGGGAGAGGACATAGAATTTACGGATTGTAGCTTTATTATAAAAAAAAAACATAATATATCTTTTAAATATATAATAACATATATGTTTTTGCTGATTCACTTTTTCTCTTCTTAGTAACGTTGATGTGATTTCCCTGGCCAGAATTTGGTTGGTGCTGCTCGCCTCAGATCATAAAAAGCCATCAAAATGCCTTCTCCTTCTTCTTCTCTTTTTCCTCTGCTCCTTCCCTCTCCTCTCCGTCTGCATTATTTAGTCTGGGAATGACGGGTCTCCCGCTAGGATCACAATGCTTTTAACATGGCTGGATGTCTGGAGGCTGCACGGGCCTACCTGCTGGGAGAATTCACTGCAGGGCCAACCTGTCCTCTGCCCAGGAAATTTACGACCTGGCCCCATTCCTCAAATCACTCCCCATTGGTAAACTGTGGACCCTAGTCGAACCCCTGCCTGACCCACTCGACGTCCCGACCGCTTCACCCCGCCTCCCTGCTATGCTTTCATCCCCCCCTTTCGACATTGCCCTTCCATCTCTTCAGTCCCTCTCTTTCACTGGCTGTCTGTCTTTCGCCCCTCTCTCCCCCAGTAGTAAAGCTCAGAGCTATACAGTTGAAGTCCCTTCATGAGTTGTCTGTTTCGTGATGTGAGGGAGAGTCCTGCCACCATAGAGTGGTCCAGAGATGTTGTATTTTTGTAAAAGGAAAGGAGGAACTTAGCTAGCATCTCTCTGGTTTCCTCAATGGGATTTTTGCTCATGTCGCTGACAGGCAGGGGGCACCATGCGTCCCTCCCAAAGGTTACAGCTTCCTCATGGCCCCGATCCATTACTCACACTTGTCTCTTGCTACCAATTTAGAGTTCCACGCCTTGAAAAAAAGACGTCATGACCACAAGCATACAGGGGCATCTTTGTTTGTGTACAGTATACTTCTCCCTTGGAGTTAAAGCTGCAGTCTGTAATTTTGCTGTCCTACCTGGGATTTGAACTTGAGACTACATTTCTACATGAAGACGGAATCTTTGGCTTGGCTATAGGAGAGATATTAGGCGCGTGAGCTGCATGCAGTATTACTTATACCCAACACCAGGGTCTAAATGCCTCAATGGAAGAGTAAGGAGACCACCTCCAACCTCTGCAGAGCTAGTTCTATTGTATTAACAAACACAGATTGGTTAGAATAATCTTTTATTCATTAAAATAAGTTACGGATTGCAGCTTTAATTAAACAGAGGATTTTACTGTGTGGACGTGTGTTTTTAATGGCTGTTTTCTCATTACCTCGTTGTGGGCAACCTAATTAGAACATACTGAACATTGTTAACCTCTTGTCTAATACAGTTAAATTGAAACCATTGAATTCTACTGGTAAACTTCCCCCTGGATGAAGTTTAATGATGTAACCTCATACTTTGATCTTTGAAATCTCAGGAATTAACAAGGCCTGCAGCGGGTAGACTGAGACTCTCGTTTACCCTAATTAGCCAGACACTAAAGGTTAATTGTTTGGCTCCTTAATAATTCTCCATACTTTTTTGCACTGGTTTGCTTGAGGTTTGATAAATCTCTGGTGTGTTTTATGTTAGTTTCTATGAGCCTAATTGTCCCTATCTCCCAACCTGAGTGTTTGTCTTAGAATTAGGGCAGTGTTTCCCAACCTGGGGTCCAAGTCCCCCGTAAGGGTGCACCGCACAGGGTAGTTTTGGGTTAGTCAGAAATGTTAAACAATGTTGCCTAAAATCATAATACATTTTCCTGGTCCATTTCCAAATAAGCCCTCGCTTTCATTCACTGTCTCTGGCTCCGTGTTCTCAATGCCATATCAGTCCAACTCGTCATGCAGTATTTGTTATCCTGTACCTTTAACATAGCTCACTCCCACATGTAACAGTTGTGAAATACAGTAATAACAAAGTGGTTAAACATGTTGTGCGTGCATACGTGTTAAACGCGCGAGCATGCGTGCGTGTGCGCGAGTGCGTGTGCGTCGCGCATGCGGGTTTCTCATCTTTTGTCAGATGTAAGAGGGAGGCTTCTGTTGCTTCCATAGTGTGTTTATGTGCGTGCACGGGTGCATGCACGCGTGCGTGCGCGTGTTCGCAGCAGGGGGCAGACAGCGATAGACATTCCATGCCAGACAACCAGAAGAACATCTCCGTTGCTCTCGGAGTGAAATACTCTGTGGTTGAATCTCCAGGCGAAAGACCATCAGGATTTAAGACATCAGCTGATATTTCACAGTAATTCACTTTAGTGCCGCACAAATTGCAATTCAGGCCAGACAATGTTCTCACCCCATTTGCAGACAGTTTTACCACTTAAGCCCTACTTCATCGTACAACGAATAGTGAAAACAGCTGATATACAAGATCTGTATCAACTATTTTTGACAATATATTGATAATTGCCCAAAATAGGGACGCCAGGGTGAAAGTGGTTAAAATGTGTTGACGCGGACGGTTCTTTGAATTCCGAACACTCTGTTGAAGTCTTGAAATTTGAACACAGAGTGAGCCTCAAACGATCTCCGCTAACTGAAGATAGCATCGCGCTGTCCATCTTGTACAAATGAAACTCGCCTCTCTAACCCGAGTCAGAACTGTTCTTTTGTTCCGTTCACCATAATACTAATCATATAGAGCACAGTTTCTGGCCATACATTCATCCCCGCATCCCCTCTTGCCTGTGGTGGCCTAACGCTATACAGTTCTATAGTGTGCTCTGCGCTCCTCGATGCCTGAGCGGCAAATTAAGTTAAAGTCTGCATGGGGAGGGAAAAAAAAAAGAGAAGCCCTTAAATGTTGCCATATGCAGGATTGCATGGGAACTTCCTGAGGACCACATGTTGTTCTCTGAGCCTTTCGGAGAGGTGTTGAGACTGTACAGTCTGCAGTGAGAGGCACGCCGTGGCCACCGGACCCCCGTCCTGCTCCGCAACGATACACCCAAAACAGCAACTCGTGACGTAGCATAATATTTTCGCAAAAATGTCATATTTAAGGCCTGTCAATTCGTAACAGGTCAGCTGTCGGCGGATATCGCATGGCATGGTAACATGGCGCAGCTTAACCCTGATTTATACTCAGTCGCGCGGCAGTGTCGGAAAACAGCAGATCGGCAAGCTCACGGTGCATCGCTTCACGGCACGTTGTGAGCTTGTTGATCGGCTGCTTTCGTATATATGGCACGACGTCGCGTCTGGGTGCGAGCTTTGCTTAATGAACCCGTAAACGGGTGCTTCGGGTTGTTGTGGAGTTCACGCAGCAACGCTGAGGCGCGGCACTGCAACGTGGCTATGTTGCCGTGTCTGCACATTCTTAATTCCCAAGGATTGTGATACTTTATCTGTCTGCAAAATTGTCAAGTCCGTCCCATGGCTGAATAAACAAAATGGAGCCTTTAGCAATATTGTCTCTCAGTGGATACCGCTATTACCATATTAGCATGTCTCTTTCAATAAAAGTCTTCTCAATGGATTGGCGCTTGTGTTTAGAGGCACACAGTAGTAGGCAAAATATCTCCCAGCGGTGAGACTGTCTGGTGATCTTAAACTCATCTCCCTGTTTTTACCCACATTTTGTTTGTTTTTGCTATTGTGTCTTTTAGTGTCAGAGAGACTAATTCTTTGCAGGGTTTAGAGATGATATAGAATTGGACATTTTTCAATCCACTGTGCAGTACAGGCAAAGTGTGTGTGTGTGTGTGTGTGTGTGTGTGTGTGTGTGTGTGTGTGTGTGTGTGTGTGTGTGTGTGTGTGTGTGTGTGTGTGTGTGTGTGTGTTTGTGCGTGTGCGCGTGTGCGTGTGCGTGTGTGCGTGCATGTGTGATGCTGACATTTCAAGAGAAATTGTGGCTGTGATTTCGCATGACGTGGCATGTCTATTTGGGGACAAAATTGGTGCCACCAATTTGACTTTACTACAGTTTCATAAGGTTTTCATAAGGTTAGGCACCCTAACGTGAGCGCTCACTAGGGAGCAGGAACTTTTTCATCATAATTTCGTGACTCTTAACCGTTTCACTTTGCGTGGCCTCTGTCCAGGTTATATACTGTAGTTGTAGTGTACTGTAAATAGCGTATCTGTTTTTGCTTCCCTTAGCTACATCTCTTTTTTTCATTCTGTATCTGCCCTATGTTTCTAACTGCTGCACTGCCTTTGGCAACTGAATTTCCCCTGTGAGATTAATGAAGGTCTGTCTGTCTGTTAGGGTATGGGTATGGGTAAGGGTTAAAGTTAGGCATGTATCTGTTACGGTTAAGGTTACGGTAATGGTTACATCAGTTATGTTTTGGGTAAAGGGATATGGAGTGAATGTAAAGTCAATGCAATGTGTGTGTGTGTGTGTGTGTGTGTGTGTGTGTGTGTGTGTGTGTGTGTGTGTGTGTGTGTGTGTGTGTGTGTGTGTGTGTGTGTGTGTGTGTGTGTGTGTGTGTGTGTGTGTGTGTGTGTGTGTGTGTGTGCGTGCGTGTGCGTGTGTCTTGATGTTACAGGATTACTGGCTCTCGCTGGTCTTCAAGCGCTTGGTGGGACCCAGGGTTTTGGCAGTGCGGGTGGCTGGACTGCAGAGGAAACCGCGGCCGGGGAGGGTCATCCGAGACAAACTACGGATCTACGCCCACTGCACCAGCTTCTCCAAGTAAGCATGGCCAATCGAACATCACACACTCCCTCTCTGAGAACTAGACATGTAGTGCATTTACTATGATGTAGTGCTCTCTGAACTAACTCAAATTCCATCCAGTACTGCAGCAGGTGTACTCTTATGTACCCATACACAAGATGTAACAATAAAGAAACCCTGAACCTTGAGCGGTGCAAGGCCGTGGAATATGGCCCAGACGATTTGACAGAACCCAGACCACTGTGGCCTCTTGTTTTTTCCGCTCCGTCGTCTTTTTCTCGCTTTTTTTTCTCTCCTGCTTGTCTTTTTCCAGTCACCTGAGGCTTCAGTGTATGGTGTGTCAGAACAGAATCTCCCCAGTCATCCCATTCAGCTATCCCATAAATAACCAGGCCATACAGACACCCCCTCACCCACAGCCCAGCGCCTATAAAACTTAACAGGTATCACTTATCAGGTGTGTGGGGGCCGCCTCCCCTCTCGTCGTCAAAGAGCCACTGAAAGGCGCATTGGGACTTTTTTTCCCCATCTCGGATCGGCTGGAGGGGGTTATCTCGGCCGGGGGGGACAATAAGGCTGTTCTGTGCGGGGAGCAGATGAAGGGTTGCCACCATGGTCTGTCTGTTCAAGGTTATCATTTAACCCAGGCTGGCGGTTGTCAGCGCAGGGCTAGGCTTACGGCCGCGGTCCCAGACAGGGCTCAGTTACAGGCGAAGGCATTTCTCGGTGGAAACAGGGCTCAGATGGAGGGGGATCCCGCCGATGGGTGACAGTTACGTAAACCCGGAACCCCCTGCGCCCCAGGCCCCCGATGACACGAACGCGAATCGTTGAAATAGTGCTAGACAAGCGCTCCCGCAGCCACCTGGCCGGGCAGCAGTATGAAGGTATGGAGCCTCCTCTCACCCCCCCCCCCACACTACATACCAATCAACCCCCACACATGTGATAAGACGGCGAAGCACTTAACCAATCAGTTCTGAATCCCGAGCCATTATGGTTATCGTTATTTCTGCCACATACAGGTTTTTATATGGCCAGCGGACCGCTGTGCTCTTTGAAGTTTGATCGTAATAGATAGCGGGCGGCATGAATGCGCTCAGCCACTGAGCAGCTCCAAAGCTCTTTTGCAAAAGAGGTGATATTTGAACTATACCCCATGGCCGTGCACCCTGTTTAGTGGTTCTTGCATGGTATTATTTTTTTTCTTCTTTTTTTTCACTCTCCACCGATGTTCTGACATCAAACAAGCATTGTGACATGTTTATGTTCTTGGCTTGAAAGCCCCAGAACCTCATCATCTGAGACAGGGGCCTAAGAGGTCCTTATCTTCTTCCCCATCTAACCATATGATACGTCTTCCCTGAGACGCGGTCCCGTCATTCTCCGAACGGAGCTTAAGCGGAGTCGTGCACCACGCTTTTCATCAACAACACACATTCTTTCTTTTCCGTCTGCAACGGTCTTGCAGGTTTAATCAAATACATGGGCTCATCCTGCACATGCACCAAAGAGCGGAGATTGATATCGAACAGAAAACCTATCGCCGTTAGATGTGAGATTCTGGAGGTGGTACAAGGAGAAGAGATGTCTACCAGATATAGTCCGGCTCAAAGCGCTGCCCAGTCCGAGACCTTCAGAAACATGTGGTATTCCCTGCAGCTGTGTTGTGTTTGTCCTCATGTCCGACTCCTTATTAGATTTCAGCGTGTTTGCCTTGTCTGCCGTGCTTAGTTATTTACCTTTCGCTAATATTCCCATCAAGTTGAGCCTTTTCCTTTTGGTAGCAGGACTCCAAATAGGGTCATCTGTGTAAGTCAAAAGGCCACGTCCATTATTTTAACACTGTGGTTTTCAACGTGGGGTCCGGGGACCTCCCTGGGGTCCTTCAAGGGGGTCCCCAGCAAAATAAGTACATTTATACTTTTTTAATACTATTTTCTAAACTTTTTGAAAAATCCTGATTTAAAAAAGAAATGAATAACTCCTTATCCCCCATCTTTTCAGATGGGGGTCCGCAGCCAAATAGATTTCAATTTGGGGGTCCTTGACATGA